>NC_030979.1:663423-852579 GCF_001298625.1 Saccharomyces eubayanus
TAACTAAAAAATAAAGAGTTGGTTCTTACCCGAATGCTTAATACACTGGCTGCTATTGTTATGACTGACTTGCATTCAGGTTATACACACGGCAGGGAAAAAAAAGTGCGCACATGTTGCTTAGCCTACCACGTACCATCGGTCGTGGGGTCCCGTGAGGGCCGGCGCCGGTGCGGTGCGTCTTGTAGGATATCCTCTTTCCGGCCTGTTTAAGTTATCCAGGACCATGGAATACAGCATTCCAAACGTCCAATATAGCGAAACGGACCTACATTTCATCTTGTTTCGCTTCACCATGTTGTAGAACAGCCCATCCACATCGTACTGGTCTAGGATCCATGGTATATCCATGGGTGTCGAGGGCACGAGTTTCAAATTTCTACATACTTGTAAAATATTTATTATCAACCTGATCAATCTTTGCACTACCGTCCGTATATTATCAGAGGAGTCCAGCATGGGGTGTGCTTCATTATCGTTGGAATAGGGGAGCTTGATCAAAAGAATATCGGAGAGAAAACTGACGTACTTCCACATGGTATCAATGGAATCATTCGTTACCACAAGAGGTAGAATCTGAAAGTTTTTCAATGATATCAACGGTTGGAACGCAATAGCAAATGGTATTTGAAAATTGTCTTGTAGTTTCTGGATCACAAACCAGTCGTTTAGCAGATTCAGTTTGTAGTCTCTGGTCGACTCACAAATCTTGGAAATCTGTTTCAACTTGCTCTTAGCATCATTGATTTCCACTTGTTCTCTCAATTTATCATCACGAACCTCAGCCTTGGCGTGCCCGTGACTGTCTATTTCCACCTTCAATTTGTTGATGCGATCTCTCTTACTATGGATTCGCTCATTTAGCTGTTCGATCTTATGCCTGATCCGATTGTTATTTTTTTTCATTCGTAAAATATCCAACTTCAGGAGACTATTCGCCAGAGGATCCTTTTTCTTTTCTGACGTTCTAGTACCCAACTGACCATAGTCCATGGCCTCGTTTAGTATATGTTCGACTTTCCCACTTAGCACCTTATTACTATCCTTTATGGAAACTAAGTCCAATTTTAACCTTAGTAGCAAACTGGGGCTCGTATTGATACAATGTGCACAATAAACCACATGCGCTCTATGATGACAAATCGGACAATGCATGGCATGCCAAAATACAGCTTATGGTCTTTTCCGTCTATAGTCTCTCCTCTTAGTTCAATGTTATTAGTTTTGCTTAAGATTCTTCCCTTAATTTTTAGATGGAAAAAAAAAGCTGCTTACCATCAGTAAATCATAATAAATAAGTTAAATAAATAAGTAAAATAAACAGTTACACACATTATTTTAATAATACAAAGAAAGGAAAATATATAGTCAGCATCGGCATAGTTCATGCGCTACTAGCTTTTTATTTTTTTTCTTATAAGGATGCCGCTTTTGAAATTTATTATCCAGTCCACCATATCTTGATCATTAGCGGCTTTGAACGACAACCTTTCATCAAACGTAATTAAAGCGAAATTTGTATCACCGCTCTTGTTCTTGGAACTATTGTCAATTTCGATGCAGTCAACAATTTTATTCAGTTTGATACTTTTCTTTATCTTTCCTGTTTTAAAGGAGTATAGGCTAAATGAGATATTAGTCAGTTCCACATTGAATTTTTGCCATTTGGCTCTATTAAATAATTTCTTCTTCTTAACTTTAGTATACAGAATTCCAGAACAGACTTGGTGCTCTGGATTCCTGGGATCAAACATCCTATAGAACTTTTTATCTTCATGAGACAGTTGTTCATCCATCGTCAAACTACAAGAATGCTTTCTGCTAGAAGGACCCGCCTTTTCATCGACTACAATCAAATCATCCTCGTCTTCATCTTCGTCATAATCACTGCCTGTAGTAACGCTTTCACTTCCACTTGGACTCGATAAAAATTTCTCAAGCGCAATTTTCCAGTCGTGCATTAGTTCTTTGTCAGTCTGCTCATTCTGCCCTGGTGGAAACTTGAACATTAAATCCTTGGATGGTGTGTAAACAATCAATATCCCGTCAAGCTCGCTAATCTTAAAATTTAATATCTCGAATCTCGGTATGACACTTATGGCTTCTCTTTCATCTTGGGTCTTGTAATAAGCAAATTGATTTTTCCTCAGGACACACCAATAATGGTGGTCCGTTGATCGCGGCCACCACAAATGAGGATGGTGATGATGATAATTCTGTATAGACAACGTTACATCATCTGCCTTTCCATCGTTGTTGTCTGGACTGGCTTGAACTATTGGAGTCTTATTTTGGGAAGTTGATGGCTTTTTGATCAGGTTTGATGCTATCAAAATTTCATGCTGACTTGATGGCGCAGCCTGGCCTGCTATCATTGGTATTGTAAGGGATGCCAAAATAAAACCAGCGCAGCTGCTCCAAATGAACCTGCTTACCAGCTTGGAATTGAACAGCATGTTTTACTCTGCTCGTTCAATATCAGCCACATTATATTAAGAAAAAAATCGTTGTGAATGATCGAAAGTTGAAAATATGGCTCACGCTATAAGGTATCTATTATATCTATTTTACTATCTAAAGCGGTTCCATATATACTCTACTCCATGTGAATACTTCAGGGTTGATTCCCGTGTATAACCGTACTGTTTCTCTTCTTTTTATGAGCGGATGAAGTTTGTCTTGTAGCCCCAGGTGGTGCTGATATTGTAGGGGTTGTACTTGTATCAATATTATGCATTATATTTGCCTTGCTGTTACCTGTGCTCGGCTTTCTCACTGATGCTGTCCTTTTGACACCAGGCAAAACGGGGGATGACGATTTTGGCGCAGAACCTGACGACAGTAATGGCGATGCAGTATAAAAGCTTCTTCTTTTGTTGCTACTATTACTGCTATTCGAAGACGGATCGTTTGGGTTTGGCGTCTTTCTCAATTTAACCATCTTGATAGGAAGTATGTCTGATTCATTGCCATTGTCCATATTGTTAGCGTTACTACTTTCGATTTGCGTTTGCACATTCTTCTTCAGATTTTGGAGGACCGTATCTTTATTGTTCCTCTTGTCATCATTTTTCTCCAAAACATCGTTCAAATCCATCTTTTCAGCAAAAGATGATATCAGACTCTCATTTGTCTCATACAAGCTTAACCAGTTTTCTAAATTCAGCTCATTTAAAGTTTGCCCGATTATCTTGCTTAATTTTGAATCCTTTTCTGTTTCCATGGCTTTCAAATCATTAACAGAGCCGTTGAATTTAGCCAGATTTAACTCTATATCTGAATTAGAACTAGCATCCGAACCGAAATTTAGATTTTGGTTACTCAATTCTAGTTCCAAGAAACTGATTTTCTCATTTAGTTTGGAAATTTCATTAGAATAGTGATCTTTATAGAAATTCTGTGATTCCAATAAAGAATCATAATGGACCTCCAAATTTTGTAATTTCTCGGAACTTGTCTTTTCCATGACACTGGAATTTTCCATCACTTTGTTCAATTCGGTCAATTTTTCCTTTTGTACATTGTAATCGTTACTCAAATCACTAAAATTTTTCTCTACTTCCTTTAACTTCTTATTTTTTCTTTCGAATATCAAACTCAAGTTTTCGTTTTCATTCTTTAGAAGGTTTAAGTTCTCCAATAGTTTTGATTCTTTAGATTGTGCTAACTCCAATTTGCTCAATAAGTTCTGAGATTGCGTGGTCAATTGTAAATTTGCCTTTGTTAACATATCGATCTGGTCGTGCAATGATTCAATGACTTTGGAAGATGGGGCATTTTGGCTGGAACCGTTCCTGTCTTTTGTGGGGGAGCTTTCCAAGCTGGCCATAAATATATTGTGGTGGGGAGCCAATTTACTTGGGGAGGCCGGTGCGCTATCTTGGTCCGACATCGTACACAACTGTAGTATCGTTGAGCCCTGGTGCGATCGATGAACAATCTACCCTTCAAAGTAAAACCAGAAATAAGATAGACAAATATGTATCAATATTGACAATGAAATTCTCGCTCGAAGGGCGAAACCACGCGGGTAACAACTGAAGCAATTTATGTCAAATGGCAATAATAGCAATAACAATAGCGAAAATGCTTCACTTAGTACGGGACTAAAGCGCATTACAAACTTCGCTATTGGAACATCAAAACATGGATGACAAATATGCGACTGCGATATATCACCGTTTTTGATCCGTCGAGGTCCACCAACGAAGATGACACTTTTAAGCAGCTATTACTATTCCATTCTTTTGGCGATAATGATCCGGTCCCGTCTTTGAACGAGAAACTGTCAACTATAGGGATAATTCAGGGCATTTGGTCACTCACCAATTCGGGCTCAAGCAGTGATGACCAGAATGAAGACTTAGAAAAAATCATAGAGCTAGATAATGATGTACTGCTGTGTATCAAAGTTGAATCAAGGTTTTTCATTAGTTTAGCAATATCAAATGGTAGTGGTGATGAGAATACGATACCGTTTCAATATTTTAGTTCTTACTTGTGGCTCAGTTACAAATTCTTTAAGCTACTGAATGGCCCTTTTGCCAGATTCAATAAAGATTTCAATAAACTAACGGATTTATTGAACGAATTCGTCCTCCCGTTCTGGAACGATATCTATCTAAACTTGGAAACAATAACAAATAGGTCGTTTACTGTTATTTGGCCCGATTTCTACAAAAGGGCGAACTTCCAGCATGGATCTTTCAACCCAGTAATTAACAACACTGATAAAGAATCTTGGGATGCTATAGTTTTACAAAAAATTCTGCTAGATAAAAAAAGCTACCTAGGCATTAAGGACATTTTGGTTTACCATTTACCAAAATACAATGATACAAGTACGAAAGTGCCCATTGGAACAAAAACTTATGGACTAGTAAGAAACTTCACCAATGATTTGAAGACTTTACCAGATATATCCAATTGGTTGTACCATTTACATTACACCTATGGCGAAATATCAAGTCATATATTAACAGGGAACGCCCATTTCAAGGAAGAGCTACCGGTAGAAGAAGAACAAGAACAAAATCAACCCACACGCGAAGGGGGTGAAGGAGGAGGAGAAGAAGAGGAAGAAGAGGTAGAACAACAACAGCAACAACAGCAAAATACCCTACCAAACCATACGAACAACCTTTCTTTATCAGAAAGGATGATGCATAACGTAACGCTTCCCATTTCATTTGCATACGACGCCATACATGAAGTGAGTACAACAACCGGTGTTTCCAGTAGTTTATCTATGATAATGGATTATGTACCAAAACCTCACTGGCCATTTCTGTCATCATCTTCCAACAAAAATGACAGTAAAAACAAAAGCACAGGTATCAACGATCGCACAAAAACGAATACTACATTAATAACAGAGTCAGAAACAATTGGAGGAACCATAGGAAGTTCAAGGTTTGGATTTTTAATATCTCCATTGAGCTGCAACCTGTTACCGCCATCATACCAAGCTTTGAAATTAAATTTGGATTTCAAAAATTCAAAAGGTGACGAAAATTTTTATAATTGTTTATTTTGGTATTTCGATGATTTCTTAGTCATGGTTGTATGTGATCCGGATTTTGACAAAATCTGGGAAAAAGACTACTTAAAGGATTTAAATTTCCAGCTGTGCCAAAGCATGATATGCTTAAAAGATGATATTTTCAATTCTCAGAAGTGCGACACCATGGAATCTTTCGGTTACGTAGTCAAAGACAACGCCACTAACCAAATTGACTCATCTGTTCCATTCGGATCACCCAGAATGACTTTAAACGAAAATATTTCATCTTTACAGTTAGCCATCAATGGTATTGATCAGTTCATTAACGACAACTCTAATTCGCTATCACTAATTAATTGGAATCCAATAGCTATCATGGGGGGTTTCAACAACAGCAGTAAAGGTAACAATACTCAAGGTAGTCAAAGTGAGCTGGTTGGTAATAAGCAAGCATCCAAAAGGAAATATTTGAACTTCCTGAGTCTTATGAACACAGAAAAATTATGGGATTTACAGATTGACGTCCTACAATTTCTAATTAGCTTACAAAACTCGAAAAAGGATCCGGAATACTTTCAAGAAGAAAGACTGCTGAAATTAAACAATGGAATTTTATGCTACATCAGAGAAACAAATTCGAAATTGGTTATCATCATCAAAAATTGGTTCCAAAATGATGATACTACAAAGGCTTTGAAGCAGAGAAACCATGTTGGTTCAAATGGTTTCATGGAAAGTTCCTTGTTTCAAAGCTTAGGTCCAGATGTGATCGATTGGTGGGAATCTAGAGAAATATAAAAATGAAGATCGGGCATAAATATTTAATAAATAAACGAAGTATATAAGAGCGTATAAAGAATAAGAAATCAGGCAAAATAAAGGACGGTACTTTATGAACACAATAAAGGCACATAATTATTTACAGGCAGCCCGAAAATCAAGATGATTGAGGTGACCACGAAGAAGGCACAAGTGTCAACAGTAAAATAAAATAAAAAGAAGAAAATGGAACAACCTAAACAAATAACGGAGGGACACAGGAGTACTCTTGAGAAGCCCTTAAAACTTCAAACAAATGGGTTTAAAATCAACTTTATCAGAGCAAAGGATTTAAAGATAAAAACGTAACTACGAAGTTGCAATATCCGCTTCTGATGGAAAATGTAAAGGCAGCCTGTGCAAATTTGTCAATGATGACGTAAACTCATTATGCTTTAGTATAATACTGAAATTTTTCGAAAGAATATTGAATTTCATGGTTTTCAATTTCGATCAACTCTTTGGAAAAATCAATCTTATAGGGATCCTTGATTTTATCTTTACCACGCTTCCAAATAAATTTATAACCCACATAAATACCAATATCAATGAACACCATTAGATATGAAAACAAAAAATCTTGCGAGTTCCACAATTTAGGAAAGAAGACGGTATAGCCCTGAATCATAATCATTGCCAAGCATGAAACCAGTCCAATGATAGCAGTGTACGGTTGACCCCATGAACGAAAAGGCAATTTGGGCAATGAATCTTGTTGGATGTTGTATGTTCTTCTGAAAAATAAGTAAATGATACAAAGCACCACAAAATTAATTAACTGAGATGCGGTAATCAAATTAATCAACCAGTTCAACACAACAGCACTATTAGAGTTCAGTTGTAAAAGACTCACTAGAGCCCATATTAAAGATATACCGACAGCGTAAATGGGTACACCATGCTTGTTACATCTAGTAAAAATCTTTGGTGCATAACCGTCTAATGCCATACCGTAGAACGTTCTAGATGAACAGTAAGTGTAAGCGTTACCGGCAGAAAATGCTGCTGTTATCAACGCAATATTGACAATATCAGGTAAAATTCTAATTCTCATGTTATTCATCGCAATGACATAAGGTGAAGAACCAGCACCAGGTCTTGCTTCATTGATTGCTGCCGTTAAATCGGGATCATTTGGTGAACAAACAATACCAACGCAAAGACAACTGCCCAAGAATAGAAAAGTTAGTCTCACGAACACTTGTTTGAATGCCTTTGGTAAAACCTTTCTTGGTCGTTTAACTTCTCCAGCTAACATGGAAATATACTCACCACCTGCTATGGTAAACGATGCTTGTATCAAACAAGCCAAAAACCCTTGGAAATAACCCGATGATTTCCCCACATCTTTACCATCGGGGAAATATTGTTTAAATGGATTTTCACCATAATAACGGAACCCATAACGATCATGTTTAGGATTACCACCCAACATAGTAACAAACGTAAACACAAATAAACCAAGAGCGAGAATGATTTTGAATGAAGCTAACCAAAATTCCATTTCACCGTAATATTTGACCGCACATATAGAAATAAGTAAGTATAATACGACTTGAACGGCAAGAGGGATACCAGCAGAATAGTCGTCTCTCCAATAATGTATAATCGTATTAACAGAAACAATTTCAAATGGAATCTGTACGCACTCTAGAAACCAAAAATTCCAACTAGCCATGACAGCCAACGATTCGTCCCCGCATTTCGTAGCCAGCCTCAAAAAGGGAGAACTCACAGGAAAGAAGCAGACCATTTCTGCCGTGGACACTGTAATGCAAAGTATAGGAACACACCAGAGAGCAAACGCCAGTAATAAAGAGGCAGGACCTCCACGGTATAAAGCTTTCCCGATGGCTACAAATAGCGCCGTACCAATGACACCAGAAATAGCAATAAATTGAACATGTCTATTCTCTAACTTGCGTCGAGTTTCTGTCGAAAACAGCAAGTGAGTCCTCGAATCTTCATCAGTAGAGGTTCCTCCATCCTCATGCACGTGTACGTCTCCTTCTTCATGTATCGTGCTTACATGATTCAGTGACTGAGCAGGGTCCAACYACCCTTCACTAGGTTGGGCGCTGTCTATTCGCGTAATCGCTGTCTTGAACCTGTTCTTACTATATTCAAAATAATCATCGTCGTTTTCATAATCGACGGACATTCCTTCTTTGGCCATGTGTGGCGAGACTTAGGAATTGAAGCAAAATACGAATGCAGCTGAGGGGGCAGGCTGCAGGAAGATCGTGTTTTCTTGTCAGTATTGGTCAATACTGGAAAACAGGATTGTTGTTACACTAGATAATCTCAATACACACTCAATGTCTAAAATCAACAATTCAGTTGCTCCTAGTTTACATAAACTCTAAAAAAGGCAACATCTCAAGATCTATTTGATAATGAGCAGCCCCGAAAGGGTTCTTTTTTTATACATATAGTTTTACGGTGTGGCGCCGACGCCCCGCTTTAATGACGCCGCGTTATGGTGTTCGGGACGGATATAATTACTTATGGTGACTATAGGTCAATTAGAGTGAAGAGGTTACAACGGTAAGGAAAAGGCCCTACCGCAAACATTATGTAGAGTGGAAACACCGGTCTTGACTCTGACATGGACCTCGGGAGCATCCTCTTCTAGATCCTCATGTCTTGGTGATCCACTAGTGGAATCGAGCACGCGGCTGGATTTTAGATCAAACATGGGTCTATTGGTAGAGTTTAGCTGATCTGGCCTAGTGGTCTCGCTGAGTCCGTGTATATCTTGCACACTTTGCCAACCAGTTTCCAGGTTGGACAAAAATCCTTGTTCTTCTTCGTTTTCGACGTCTTGATCGAGATCGATTTGGTTATCCAGGTTTTGATTCGTCGTTACAGAAAAATGGCGGTTATGGTTTGACGTTTTAGTACCTTCTGTCACTATGGATCTGGGATTGGTCATGTTTGTCGCTGCAGTTGCCGAACCGTAATTTGATAGCATGAGGTATATGAAACTTTCCAAAGACCACTCATACCAAACTTTCTGTTCTGTATCCGAATGAATTCGTGACATCAACACAGAAAGTTCAGAATCGTCTACAAATGATAAAGGTTGTTTTAGAGGGAAAATTATTGGAGACCACGAGGTCATATTGGGCGTATGATCACACCTTTTAATTAGTTGTAAATCTTCATCTTGCCTGGCACACTTGGAACTTTCTTCATTGGATTTTAAACGAACGGTACTGTCATCGGGCAAAGTTGACAAGAATATATCATTATATAGGTTTACCGTGAAGAATCCGATAAACCCATGAATTTCACCGCGATGCTTCATTTTGAACTCGCTCAATGAACTTTGAGAGAACCGAACAGTGTCATCGCCATCCTCCACTTGGTCAACATCCTTTTCGAACATGGGGTGCTCGAATCGCCAAACTTCATTTATCTTAGACGAAAGTATGCAGTATGGAACTCTATGGACTACCCAAGGCGACTCCAAGGACCGATTCACTTTTGAGAGTTTCTGGTAGAACAATGGCGACGAAACAGGAGCTATATAGGAAGAGTATGATCTTGGTATAAAGACAGTATCATTACGGGAATGATATTTCTCAATGGACCAAAGACATTCGGGTGATAGTTCATTACAACCGAATGAACCCAATAGTTCACTTATGCACAGGTCTACCTGGACACGTCTTTCCGGCGGTTCATTAGTTTGCCATTTGGTCATGTCTTCCTTGATCAATTCCACCTTGTTATCCCAGTAATCGAAATTTCTCTTTTGCAAATATAAATAGGCCTGTGGGTTTTTTTCAATGGCAATTATTGAAACCCTGTTTTCCAAGGATAGCATCGATAAGGTCTTAAAAGTTCGATCCACCAAAGGCCCTCTTCCAGCACCAGCCACCAAGACGACCAATGGCCTCTTAAAGGTCGCTCGTGATGAAAGGTCTTGGAGCGCTTCTAATATGGCAGATTCGTAAAGGTCGTATTTCACCAAGTCTTTTTCAAAAGTCAAATACGTGGAATTCAACAGAGTGTCTGAATGCGGTTTCAAAGGCGGCATTATCCTAGATTCTTCCTGCAGCATCAGTTGACGGTTACCCTTGGAGTTCAAGGCCTTGTCGCCCTTTTTCAATAAAAAGTTTACATACTCCAAATAAGCGGATTCACCGCCCTTGACATCGTTGGCATATTTCTCCATCCCGTGTAATATCACGCATAGTTCATTTCCCAAGATTTGCGAGTCTCCATTAATTTTTTGGAATTTTAGAATCAAGTTCTGATTGAACTTGTGCAAAACGGGATAGTCATACTGATTACTGGCGAAAATAGACGAAGAGACCAAAAGACACGAAACGGGCTCGGCGAGCCATCTGTTTAGCACAAAGGAAGGTGTCTTGGTTCTCGGCAAAGCCAAAGACACAGTTAATGATGAATGGTATTCGCACAACTTCCGGACAGTATTCCACAATTCCCAAGTGGCCAGCGGGTCGCTGTCCTCGTAAAGCGGCAAAGAGATGGATATGGTCAATGCAGGCGCGGTGAAGATAATGCGATTCTGTAAAAGTCTATAAATCATCTGTCCATACAGTTGCAGATTGGACAGATCGCGCGGAGGTGCCAATATCAGCTTTCTGATCCCGACAAACCTTGCGTATTTACATTCGTTCAGAAGGACCTTCAGGCCAAGATCTCTTACAGCTGGATCGGGACTCTCCAATTCCAACCAAGACGATAGCAGGCCAATGTAGGAAGGCGCGTCGTCGTCATCCAGCTTGTTGACGTTGAAAGGAGGGATACAGATATCCTGCAACTGGGGCTCGGGGACCCGGAGCGGCTGCCAATGCTGTTTGGACTGCTTTTGGAACTCTTTAAAAACCTGCCCAACAATCTCCTTGTACCTACCCGTTGTTATGGGAAGTAACACATAATCGTAGTTGCTAGGCTCTTCCGACGTGTGGCTGGTTACGTTTCCCAGAAAACGTGAGCTTTTATTGTGCTGTTTGTGATTAAACCCTGGTTTGACACCGACAAAAACGTTGCTATGCATATGCAAACTGGACCCTTTGTATATATATATACGCTATGTATAAAAGAAGAAGAGGAACGCCCGCAAACTTCCACACACAAACTTCCACACACGCAATTGCAGTATTTCCTATGGAGCTCGGAAACAGGAGCGCAGCCTATGCAAACAACTATTGATCTTCCTGTTTTCATACACACAATGTAAAAGCCATTTTGTTTCAGATATACAGACCGCTGCGTGCCATTTTTGTTTATTTCTTTTTCGTGCGCCGGCTTTTCGGGCGGGACGGCTCCTTGCCCCGACAGGCCCGTCTCAGGCCGCTCGCTAGCCGGGTAACGTGCATCTGGTCAGGTGATTTTTTTGGTGTCTCGTGGCGTGGGATAAATAACGAATAGAGCACAGTGCATGAAAGCCTGCGGGCGGTAGTGCAATGCACGCCCTGATATATATATTAGCTCAGTTGTAGGAGTTGTTGGATCGGCTGGCCACGTTGGATACACTCACACGCACACTCACTTACCTCCCGTCCCACAGCGCTATGTACCATCACTATCACACTTTCCAGGGCAGAAAGCTCACTGACCAGGAAAGAGCTCGCGTGCTGGAGTTCCAGGACTCCATCCACTACTCCCCGCGGTACTCGGACGATAATTATGAATACAGGCACGTGATGTTGCCCAAGGCCATGCTCAAGGTCATTCCATCGGACTATTTTAACTCGGAGGTGGGGACCCTGCGCATACTGACGGAGGACGAATGGAGGGGCCTGGGCATAACCCAGTCTTTGGGCTGGGAGCACTATGAGTGCCATGCGCCAGAACCGCACATTTTGCTGTTCAAAAGACCGCTGAACTACGAGGCGGAGCTCAGGGCAGCTACTGCTGCTGCTCAGCAGCAGCAACAGCAGCAACAACAGCAGCAGCAGCAAGCACAATCTATATCGAATGACATGCAGGTTTCTTCACAAATCTCCTAGCTTTATCATGCGCTGCCCTCATGATGACTTCTTTCTGTGCTCGCAACATTTTTCATGTATGCTCTGTACTTATCTGTATAAACAAAACAAACAAGCAACAAAAATAAGAACAAAATAAGAACAAAATAAACAAAACGTGAACCCTGTCTGATCTTCACTAACAAGCATAAGAATAATAAATGATTTATATACTAAATACCGCCAAATGTATTTCCTCCTCCTCTTCTCTTTTACTGTAAATCTATATGTGGGAAACACGCTTAGAACTAAATAGAAAAAATACCCGCCAACGGCAATTTTTAAGTAAAGAAAGATAGAGATGATCAATAAAGACCAAGCAAGGCAGAGCAAGACAAAACAGACAGAAACGGCAACACCATACCGCGTAAACGCGTACTCAACCGCATGGAATCACACGTCAAATACCTTGATGAGCTCATAATGGCCATAAAGGACCTGAATTCGGGGATGGGGCCGCAGGTGCAGATCAAAAAAGTGCCCGTAGACCCGCCTTCTTCCCAGGAGTACGCCAAGAGCTTGAAGATCCTGAACACCCTTGTAAGGAATCTGAAGGACCAGAGAAGGAACAATATTATGAAGAACGATACAATCTTTGCGAAATCCGTTTCCGCTCTCGCCCTGCTACTGGAGTACAATCCCTTCCTACTTGTCATCAAGGATTCTAACGGGAGTCTTGAGATACAAAAACTGATAGACGACTTCCTAGGCATATCCGTTCTGAACTATGACACACACCATAGGATATGGTTCATGAGAAGAAAGCTGGGCAACTGGTGTAAGGCTTGTGTTCAGTTTTACGGGAAACCCGTTAAATTACAACTTTCCACACATTTGGAAAACATCATAAACCGTTACGAGCAATCTTTGACAGAAATTCTGCAGGGGAACACAGAGCTCGCCAAGTTTTATGACACGTTGAAAAACTTATACATTCTCTTGTACTGGTTCACGTCTGACCATAGTACATTTGGGAACTCAATAACATTCTTGGATTCTTCTTTAGGGTTCACCAAATTTGACTTGAACTTTCAACGGTTGATAAGGATTGTTCTTTACGTATTCGATTCCTGCCAGCTATCAACTTTAGAATACGCTGAACTCCAACTCAAATACGTGTCCTTAATCGTGGAATATGTGTGTAACAGGACAATAGCCACCGGCTTGGATACACCATCGTTAATCAGCAGTGAGCAATTAAAATTTGCACTGACCACAATCTACCGCTTTTTGGATAACAAATGTGGCCTGCTGGATAATGATCCCACAATGGCAAAGGCGATTCTTCGACTTTACTCCCTTTGCATTTCAAATGGTTTTTCAAAATGTTTCATAGACCACTTCCCCATTGAACAATGGGCAGACTTTTCACAAACGCAAGTCTTCCCGTTTACCCAATTGACTAACAAGGCCCTTTCAATCGTTTATTTCGACCTCAAAAGAAGATCCCTTCCCGCGGAATCTCTGCAGTATGACGATAAGTATAAGACTTGGATTTACCAATTGAAGCAGGACTCGAATTTGAAAAATGTTACCTCCTCATTTGACGATCGATATAAGCAACTAGAAAAACTAAGACTACTAGTGATAAAAAAATTCAAGAATAAACGAAGAGAAACTTTGCTTGAGTATCGTGTTAATCAATTAAGTCCTGGATTTTTTCAAAGAACTAAAAATGACTTCAAGTTGGTCCTAAACGAAATGTCAGTATCCATTCAAACTTGCTTCAAGACAAATAATGTAACAAAACTAACGGCATGGACTGTAGTCCTCGGAAGATTAGCGTGCCTTGAATCACAAAAGTCAATGTCCAACCATTCAAATTATTCAAGGAATTTGGATAACTGGGACGTTTGTCATTTATGCGATGTTGAAAAAACCGGAAACCCATTTGAACGAATAAATCCAGATCGACCAGAAGCCGCAAACAAATCAGAAGTTTTTAAAATACTTTACTCAAACTTTCTAAATCATGCAAACGTGGACGAATTTAGTGAATCCTTGCTGAGCGGCATCTTATTTTCTTTACAAAGAACTTTCACCCATTTTCAACCACCAAAACTTGTGGATGGGGATGATCGAATGAACAAGACTTTCGAGCTAGTACAAAAATGTTTCATGAATACGAATAGATACTTACGTTTATTGAGTACCAGAATTGTGCCTTTACTCAACATATCAGACTCCCATAATTCTGAAGATGAACACACAGCTACGCTCATCAAGTTTCTGCAATCCCAAAAATTACCAATCGTGAGAGAAACTTTAGTGATGGCTTGGACACAATTGACATTGACAACTTCAAATGACGTGTTTGATACTCTACTTTTGAAACTGATTGATATTTTCAATTCTGATGATTATAGTCTTCGAATAATGATGACTTTCCAAATTAAAAATATGGCCAGAATTTTGAAAAAAACACCCTATCAACTATTATCGCCGATTTTACCTGTACTACTAAGACAGCTGGGGAAAAATCTTGTGGAAAGAAAGGTTGGATTTCAGAATCTAATCGAATTGTTAGGTTACTCTTCAAAAACAATTCTAGATATTTTCCAGAGATATATCATCCCCTATGCTATTATTCAGTACAAGAGTGACGTACTGAGTGAAATTGCCAGAATTATGTGTGATGGGGATGCAGGTTTAATTAACCAGTTGAAAGTTACTCTATTGAAAAAAAATAGTAGGCAAATTTTCGCAGTGGCTTTGGTGAAACATGGACTTTTTTCTCTAGATATTTTAGAAACTCTCTTTTTGAATAGAGCGCCCACCTTTGACAAAGGATATATCACGGCATACCTTCCCGATTATAAGACATTAGCCGAAATAACAAAACTCTACAAAAATAATGTTACTAAAGACGCCAGTGATAAAGAAAACGCAAATATGATTTTATGCTCTTTGCGGTTTTTAATTACCAATTTTGAAAAGGATAAACGGCATGGCTCAAAATACAAAAACGTGAATAACTGGACAGACGACCAGGAACAAACGTTTCAAAAGAAATTACAGGACAACATTTTAGGTATTTTCCAGGTATTTTCTAGCGATATACACGATGTTGAAGGTCGCACTACTTATTATGAAAAATTAAGAGTAATCAATGGTATATCATTCTTAATCATATACGCACCAAAAAAATCCATAATTTCCGCATTAGCTCAAATCAGTATCTGTTTACAAACAGGACTTAGACTTAAAGAAGTTCAATACGAGGCCTTTAGATGCTGGCATTTGTTGGTTCGCCATTTAAATGACGAGGAGCTATCTACCGTTATAGACAGCTTAATAGCATTTATACTTCAAAAATGGTCCGAATTTAACGGAAAGCTTCGAAACATAGTATACAGTATACTGGATACTTTAATCAAGGAAAAATCAAGTTTGATTTTGAAATTAAAACCCTACACTACTTTAGCCTTAGTAGGCAAGCCCGAATTAGGTATTTTAGCCCGTGACGGTCAATTCGCAAGAATGGTAAATAAAATTAGAAGCACTACAGATCTTATCTCTATATTTGCTAATAATCTAAAGAGTAGTAACAAGTATGTCATAAATCAGAATTTGGATGACATAGAGGTGTACTTGAAAAGGAAGCAAACAGAGAGATCCATTGATTTTTCATCCAAAAAAGGTGGACAAACGTCCGATATAACATTGGTACTGGGTGCTTTATTGGATACATCTCATAAGTTTAGAAACTTAGACAAAAAACTTTGTGAGAAGTGCGCGAAGTGCATCAGTATGATTGGTGTATTGGACGTCACAAAGCATGAATTCAAAAGAACTTCTTATTCAGAAAATGAAGTTTACGATCTTAATGATAATGTCCAAACCATCAAGTTTTTAATATGGGTAATCAACGATATTTTAGTTCCTGCATTTTGGCAAAGTGAGAATCCTAGCAAGCAGTTATTTGTTGCCCTTGTTATTCAAGAATCATTGAAGTACTGTGGTTTAAGTTCAGAATCCTGGGATATCAATCGCAAAGACTTATACCCAAATGAAGCTAAACTATGGGAAAAGTTCAATTCCATCTCAAAGACAACTATTTATCCGCTTTTATCTTCATTGTATCTCGCACAGTCTTGGAAAGAATATGTACCACTGAACTACCCCTCCAATAACTTTAAGGAAGGATATAAAATATGGGTGAAAAGGTTTACGCTAGATTTATTGAAGACAGGTACAACTGAAAACCACCCCCTGCATGTATTTTCTTCTTTGATTAGAGAGGATGATGGCTCACTTTCAAATTTTTTGCTTCCCTATATTTCTCTGGACATTATCATCAAAGCAGAAAACGATACACCATATGCAAACATTCTAAATGGAATAATTACAGAATTTGACAGCATATTCTCCTGTAATTTGGAAGGCATGAACAATCTGCAGGTTGATTCTTTAAAAATGTGCTATGAATCAATTTTCAGGGTTTTCGAATATTGCAAAAAATGGGTAACTCAGTTTAAACAAAATTATAGTAGATTACAAGGTACTTTTATCATAAAGGACACAAAAACCGTTAACATGCTTTCAAGAATAGAAAGATTCCTGGAAACCACTCCCTCGGTTTTACTAGCCCAGCGTTCTTTAGAGACGGATTCATTCGAAAGATCCGCTTTATACCTCGAACAATGTTACCGACAGAATCCTCATGATAAGAATCAAAACGGGCAATTACTGATAAGTTTGCAAGTTACGTACGAAGAAATCGGAGACATTGATTCTCTTGATGGTGTGTTAAGAACTTTTGCTACCGGAAACTTAGTTTCCAAAATTGAAGAGTTACAGTATTCGGAAAATTGGAAACTTGCGCAAGATTGCTTCAATGTGCTTGGAAAATTTTCAGATGAACCCAAAACTACTACTAGGATGTTAAAGTCCATGTATGATCATCAATTGTATTCTCAAATAATATCAAGTTTTTCTTTACATTCATCAGATGGTAAGATCCCATTAGCTTCAGATGTAAAAGAATGGTACAGTATAGGTCTTGAAGCCGCAAATTTAGAAGGTAATATTCAAACTTTAACGAATTGGGTAGAGCAAATAGAAAGCTTAAAAAAGGTTGATGATAGAGATGTGCTTTTACAATATAATATTGCCAAAGCTTTGATCACTATTTCAAATGGTGAGCCATTGAAGACTCAAAAATATATCCACAATTCCTTTAGACTTGTTGGAACTAATTTTATAACCGCATCCAAGGAAACGACTCTGTTGAAGAAACAAAATTTATTAATGAAATTACACAGCTTATATGATCTCAGTTTGTTATCTTCTGCTAAAGACAAGTTTGAATACAAGACTAACACCACTATACTTGATTATCGAATGGAACGTATCGGAGCTGATTTTGTGCCCAATCATTACATACTTTCAATGAGAAAATCATTTGACCAATTAAGAATGAATGAAGAGGCAAATACGGATTTGGGCAGAACATTTTTCACCTTGGCTCAATTAGCGAGAAATAACTCTAGGTTAGACATCGCATCTGAGTCATTGATGTATTGTTTGGAAAAGAAGTTACCTCAGTCGGAGTTGGAGTTTGCTGAAATATTATGGAAGCAAGGTGAGAATGATAGAGCTTTAAAAATAGTACAAGAAATACACGAAAAGTATCAAGAAGATTCATCGGTTAATTCCCGTAATCGCGCCACTGTACTTTTGAAGTTTACTGAATGGCTAGATCTTTCGAACAATTCTGCATCAGAGCAAATTATAAAACAATATCAGGATATATTCCAGATCGATTCAAAATGGGACAAACCCTATTACTCTATTGGCTTATACTATAGCAGGTTACTTGAGCGTAAAAAAGCAGAAGGCTACATCACTAACGGCCGCTTCGAATATAGGGCAATATCTTACTTTTTATTGGCATTCGAAAAAAACACAGTTAAAGTAAGAGAGAATTTGCCGAAGGTGGTCACGTTCTGGCTAGACACTGCTGCTGCATCAATTTCAGAAACTCCAGGAAACAGAAAGGAACTGTTAAGTAAAGCAACGGAGGATATATGTAGCCATGTTGAAGAAGCATTGCAGAATTGCCCCACATACATATGGTATTTTGTTTTGACTCAATTACTGTCTAGATTACTACATTCTCATCAATCATCTGCTCAAATAATAATGCATATCCTTTTAAGTTTAGCCGTTGAATATCCATCCCATATTTTGTGGTATATTTCTGCCCTTGTGAATTCCAATTCTTCAAAGCGAGTTCTTCGTGGTAAGCATATTTTGGAAAAGTATAGGCAACATTCGCAAAACCCTCAGGATTTGGTGTCTTCTGCATTAGATTTAACAAAAGCATTAACTCGCGTTTGCTTACAGGACGTCAAAACCGTTACAAGTAGAGCAGGAAAGTCTTTAGAAAAAGATTTCAAATTCGATATGAGTTTGGCTCCATCTACAATGGCTGTTCCAGTAAGACAGAACTTAGATATAATCTCACCTCTTGAATCCGATTCAATGAGAGGTTACCAACCGTTCAGATCAGTTGTCACTATAATTAGGTTCGGATCATCTTATAAAGTGTTTTCCTCGTTAAAGAAACCTAAACAATTGAATATCATAGGGTCCGATGGTAACATTTATGGAATCATGTGCAAAAAAGAAGATGTTAGACAAGATAACCAATATATGCAATTTGCAACAACAATGGATTTCCTTTTGAGCAAGGACATAGCTTCAAGGAAAAGAAATCTTGGTATAAACATATATTCTGTATTATCTCTTCGAGAAGATTGTGGGATATTAGAAATGGTGCCTAACGTTGTTACTTTGAGATCAATCCTTTCTACAAAATATGAAAGTTTGAAAATCAAGTACAGTTTGAAAAGTTTGCATGATAGATGGCAACACACTGCGGCCGATGAGAAATTGAACTTTTATACGGAGCAAGTAGGAAAGTTTCCACCAATACTTTACCAATGGTTCCTTGAAAACTTCCCTGACCCAATCAATTGGTTTAACGCTAGAAATACCTACGCCAGGTCATACGCCGTTATGGCAATGGTAGGACACATATTAGGGTTAGGTGACAGGCATTGCGAAAACATATTGTTAGACATACAAACCGGTAAAGTTCTTCATGTTGATTTTGACTGTCTATTCGAAAAGGGGAAGAGATTACCTGTTCCGGAAATTGTCCCATTTAGATTGACACCGAATCTACTGGATGCATTAGGGATTATTGGAACAGAAGGAACATTCAAGAAATCTAGCGAAGTCACTTTGGCCTTAATGAGAAAAAACGAAGTTGCACTAATGAATGTGATAGAAACAATTATGTACGACAGAAACATGGACCACTCGATACAAAATGCACTAAAAGTTTTAAGAAACAAGATTCGTGGCATAGATCCACAGGACGGGTTGGTTTTGAGTGTTGCTGGCCAAACCGAAACATTGATTCAAGAGGCAACTTCGGAAGAGAATCTAAGCAAGATGTATATTGGTTGGCTTCCGTTTTGGTAGATGCACCACACCACTTCAAAACGCAAACTAAAATTTTTCTTCTATTTCCGGTGTTATTGCTATTCTTCTATTCGGCGGAGTTAAGAGTACTGTTATCCCCGCTTCAGGGGACACTATTCTTCCAAAATAAAATATTCACGCCAAGTAAGTTAATATGTATCTATATACAACCATATACCAAGGACTAATTCTGCATGCCAGAAAGAAGAGTCAACGTCAAGCTTTCTGTTGCAATTAATATAAAGTCGACATAAGAAACTCATAATGGTCGTTTTAGACAGAAAGCTATTAGAAAGGTTAACTTCTCGTAAGGTTCCATTGCAAGAGCTAGAAGATATGGAAAAACGATGCTTTTTAGCCACATTCTCACATCAAGATGCCTTTGATTTAGGAAGTTATGTAAGAAACGCAGTTAAAGAGAACTTTCCAGAAAAGCCAGTTGCTATTGATATCTCTCTGCCAAATGGACATTGCTTATTTCGTACAGTAACATACGGTGGGAGTGCATTGGATAATGATTTTTGGATTCAAAGAAAGAAAAAGACAGCAATTAGATTCGGACATTCCAGTTTCTACATGGGTTGCAAGAAAGGGGATAAAACACCTGAAGAAAAATTCTTTGTAGATTCAAAGGAATACGCCTTTCACGGGGGTGCTGTCTTGATACAGTCAGAAAAAAGTGACTACCCCTACGCCTGCTTAACTATTAGCGGATTGAAGCAAGAAGAAGATCACCTAATGGCGGTTACCTCTCTAGTTGCTTTCGCCAATGAAAGTTTAGAAGAAGATCTAAATCTGGACTAAGAAATAATAGCAAAGTAATATAGATAGAGTACATAAATTGTTTCTCTTTATAATTTGATACTTATAGAAAATTTTAATCAACATTGTTATTATTTAGTCATAAGCTTCTCATATAAATTATTATTTATTCTTCGGATAACACAGAGGCGCCAAACTTACATTTTGTTTTTATTATCTTCCATAGACACCTGATTAAGATTGAAAATTCAAACGGTCGTTATTTTGGTTACCCAAGAAATGTGGTAGCAAGCCGTTTATTCTCCACTTCCACTTCAATTTCCTCCTCGCTTCTAAAAACCAATTCATTGATTTTGAGCCCATTATATCTTTATTCAGACGATTTTTATTCGGCTTATCATTCTCGAGCAACTGCAATTGTAACCGTTCTATAAGCTCTCTAGAGAAGCTATCTTTTTTCTTTGATATTTCCTTTTTATAGTTCATTTTATTATCTTCCCTTTGATTACTTATTCCTATTGGAGCATCTATTGATAAATGGAAAGATTCTGCTGAATTATCGAGATCACTAAACGTACCGTTACTTAAATTTGATTCATCAGTAGAAGATTCAAACTCGCAGTTTTCAAAAATTTTGGCAGCTTCTTCGTATTTAACTGTGCATTGTTCACATACAATTTCTTTGTAGTGCCCTGAGTTTAAAAGCTTTGAACTTATTTCATACAAAGCTTTTTCACAAATCACACATTTTCTGAGCTGGGAATGGACATCTAATTCTGATAAATAGAGATCATCATAACTTTTATTTGTAGAGGGAATATTAATCAAATTGACTACCATATTCTCTATTGAATCTGGTATGGACGTATTACTAACTTCACTTTCCTCTTTAATAAAATCCATAGGGTTATCAATCTCATTAGTGCTTTCTCCTGTGTTTTTTAAGATATGGGGTATTAGTGTTAACGAGTTCGGTTCGAGGCTATTTCTGTTTGCCTCACGATTAATTTTAGAACATGAAGTTCTTACTCTCAACGGAATATGGTTATCGCTTCTTTTATCCAGTTTGGATTTCAAGTCTGAAATAGATACCATTTTCTTTGTTGACTTATTTTGGGTATAGGCTATATAATCTTCAACTAAGACTAATGGTTGAGTATCTTGGGACATACTTTCTGCTAACTCAAAGTTTCTTGTATCCAATATTGGCCCATAACTGACATACCTATTACGTTTGTTATTGTGTACTCGTAGTTCTTTTATTGGATTTAATCTAGGTCGTTTGTTACTGCTATTATATTCATCATCGTCATTCTCGTCTTTGATTTCCTCACTATTGCATGGAGGTGCGATGGGCAAAGACGTGAAATTCTTATCGTCAATTAAATCTAATTTAGATACGGATTGGTACAATTTTGATGGAACTTTAGGCTTTGCACCTATTAGCTGGGAACGTCGCTTTCTTACATTCAGCAACTGTTGATTTTGGCCTTGATATGGGGAAGTTTTTTGTAGCGGTTTTGTCTGTTTAGAAGGCGTACTATTACTGTCAAAAATAAATTCCCTTTTCTCGAATTGCCATTGAAACATGGAGTTATTTTCGGTGTCTTGGATTACAGGAGGAGTCACTGGTCTATTTAGTATAGACCCTGTAGATAAGTCACTAGTAGTAAGACTCAGTTTATTGTTGGTGTTACTGTTCGTATTAGAACTGGTATTTGAAGAGAGCAAAGACAATGAGTTTGTGTCTATGGATTCTAACGCCCTGAGATGCGTCTGATCTTTCTCCATCTTTCGATTTTAATCTTTTAATAGTAAATCAATACAGCTGTTGAAACTGTCTCAATTTATGGGTAATAAGTAGCTTCCAATTCGTTTATTACTGCCCTCTTTTTCAAAAGTTACTTGAAGTATGTTGAAGATGTTTCGTGTTTACAATGTGATCAATTTAGGAAATTTCCTACAAATGACCGGGGCGGCGCTAGCATTGCGTGAAAGGCGAGATGATGCACTGTTATCGCCATTTTATCAGGGGAGAAAAATTATATAAGGAGACCTATCATAATTTCAAAGAGAAGCCTAAAAACAATTAAATAAAAGAAGATAGTGACGCACAATGAAGTTTTCAAACCTTGCGTCAGTATTACTAATTGCTGTCAGCTACAAATATGTCTCCCTTTGTGAAGCTTTTTCACTTTTTGAGGATGGCGCTACCTTTCCTAATTTTGGTAAGCAACCAAAGCTCGCACAGAATATTCAACAATCACTTAAGGCGAACCGCTTAAACTCAGATGATTCTCTAACTACCACCTTTGTCTCGCCTATGGATACGGATTATAGTTTGAGGCTGAGAAGCGTAGATCCCTCTAAATTAGGGATTGATACTGTCAAACAATGGTCTGGGTATATGGATTATAAAGACTCCAAACATTTCTTTTATTGGTTTTTCGAAAGTAGAAATGATCCCGCTAATGACCCAATTATACTTTGGTTGAATGGTGGGCCCGGTTGCTCCTCCTTCACTGGTTTGTTGTTCGAACTAGGGCCCTCATCGATCGGCGTTGATATGAAACCAATCCACAATCCTTATTCGTGGAATAATAATGCTTCGATGATATTTTTGGAACAGCCTTTAGGCGTTGGATTTTCATATGGTGACGAGAAAGTTTCCTCCACAAAATTAGCAGGCAAAGATGCTTACATTTTCTTAGAGCTATTTTTTGAAGCTTTTCCTCATTTACGTTCCAATGATTTTCATATCGCAGGGGAATCTTACGCAGGCCATTATATTCCTCAAATTGCCCACGAGATAGTCGTTAAAAATCCTGAAAGAACCTTTAATTTGACCTCCATCATGATCGGCAACGGTATCACCGATCCTTTAATCCAAGCTGATTATTATGAACCAATGGCATGTGGTGAGGGGGGCTATCACCCTGTTCTTTCATCTGAGGAATGTAAGAAAATGAGAAACGCTGCCGGCCGTTGCCGTAGATTGAATAAATTATGCTATGCTTCTAAATCGAGTATCCCATGCATACTTGCCACAACTTATTGTGACTCTGCCCTTTTGGAACCTTATGCGAAGACTGGCCTCAATGTCTATGATATCAGAGGGCCGTGCCAAGACAATAGTACTGATGGTATGTGCTATACCGGTCTTCGGTATGTCGATCAGTACATGAATTTCCCCGAAGTTCAAGAAACATTAGGATCCGACGTACACAGCTATTCTGGTTGTGATAATGACGTTTTCACAGGATTTTTGTTTACTGGTGATGGTAGCAAACCATTTCAGCAATACGTTGCAGAACTTTTAAATCACAATATTCCGGTATTGATCTATGCAGGTGATAAAGACTATATATGCAATTGGTTGGGAAATCACGCGTGGACTAATGAACTGGAGTGGATCAATAAATCTAGGTATCAGAGAAGAAGGTTGAGATCATGGGTTAGTGACGAAACTGGTGAAGAGTTTGGACAAGTCAAGAACTATGGCCCCTTTACCTTTTTAAGGGTATTTGATGCAGGCCACATGGTGCCCTATGATCAACCGGAGGCAAGTTTACAAATGGTTAACAGCTGGATTTCCGGTAACCATGAATTTTCCAAGTCCTTTTCAAAACTCTAAAGTCTCACCTTTGAAAAGGTTGCTTGCGCTTTTAGTACATCTATACTTCCATTCAGCTTTGTATTGACCACTTTTGGTTATCGTATCCTCTGTTAAATAGTTAACTTTTTCTCCAGCTATAAGGTAATTTTCTATTTCGGAACGAAATATCGTAAGATTTAGAAACAAAACTATAATTAAAAAAACTAAAAACTTATATAGTCGCCGTGTATCCTGTTCACAAGCTAGGTGCACGTCATTCTTGCTATTATCATCGTTGCTAATCTTTTCCTTTCATAAATTGCCACTTGGTGTTCACCCTCTCCCTTAAGCTTATCAACATGTTCTTGATCAAAAATATCGAGCGGTTTTATAACTGACAAACCTCTTTTTTTCAAGAGGTCTGTCATTTCGACGTTAAACTCTTCCAGGTAGTTGAACTCGCTATGTGTGACAAGTAGGCTGATGATTTCGAAAGAGAGGGCGACCGCGTCTGACGACTGTTCTAATGTCGATAGCCTTCTAAGCTCTTTCCTTGTTAACGTGTAAAACCTGAACACACAAACAGGGTTAACTTTGAGTAAGTACTTTAACAGTACGGCAAAACGATACTTGCATGGCTCATCTGACATGACACAGCTAAACACAAGAGCTCCTTGATATAAAGCTATACTAGACTTCTCTGAGTCTGAGCTTAGCCAGTTGATCAAAGTTAATGGCATTTGAAGTGAATTATTTAAAGGTACCAACTCATCTTCGAAACCGATTTCAAGTAGCAAAGTAGATAGTTGTTCAGGACTCAATACCAAATGCAGCAGAAAGAGGTAACAAAGATAATCTGAAGATTTTGGATCGGATTTTCTTTCATAATATGTATTCTTGAAAAGAACTTGTAAACAATCTAACGCGGCTGCTTTCACAACAGGGATAGACAAACCATTTGCAATGAATCCAAGGATAATATGTGGAAAATTGTCTTCGTTCCAAATGCATCCATTGTATGACTCTAACTCTACAAGAAGAGTGGCAGCAAATTTTCTCGATTCCATTAATTTCCTTGCTAAAGATTTGCCATTAAAATCAAGTTGTAAATGTATTGTATACAGTTGCTTCAAACAGCTCACCATAAACAGAAGACCTCCTTCAAATAATAACGGGTGGGGAGATTCAACACATATGGTAGCCAGCCAAAAGAGCTCTTTCATTAAATCTGAAGTGGGATCTAGTCCTTCAACGATCTTGCTATATGTGAAGATATGCGCTATAATAATGAACATTTGCTCATCGTCAACAATTGGCTGTGCGAAAACTTTCATAGTCTCCACCAGGAGTTCTTTACAAAGAAAAAGAGATGTGTGCGATTTGCTCATAATACCCAAAATCATCATGGCTCTCGCAGAGAAGAACGATCGATGACCAAAAATCGAATCCATCAAATACTTCTTATACTTAGTTTCCCATTGTGCGCTTTCAGAAATAGAACCATATTTCATCAGTAACATAATGTTTTGTGTGAAAAGGTCTAATGTCCCGAACTTACTTGAGAAAGAGGAGGCATTGAAGTTTGGCAAAATTTTGCCCTTTCCTTGGCTAAAACCAGAAACAAAATTCAACTTTTGACGGGCAAAAGTTGCGCAGACCATATCTAGATTCTTTCTGTTGCCATCAGGCAACGATTCATTATTGGTTAAAGAGTGGCAAACATTCATCAATAGCTCATACAACGAAACTCGTATTTCAGTGGGACCAACATCGATTAACAAAGACACGACAAAAAGAATTTCTGGCAAATACATCTGCGAAAGTAACGGTGACTCGAAAAATATCGAAACGCTGATTTTCGATAAAATAGTAAGCTCCGACCAACTATGCGAGGAAGCCTCCACCACAAGAGAGGGTAAGAAAGACTTGATCATATCGATTAATTTCTCTATCACTTGGCAAGCTATCTCTGTTGTTGGAAAACTGGTTAGTATCGAGACGGCTTTCATCCAGTCCCTGTTTTCAGAATCTCTATCCAGCGCATGGCTTACTATTTCTTCAACAATGATATTTGTGAGACGACCATCCAAAGCCAGTAAAAACCAGATTTGCTGAAGGTAAGCTGTCGTAAAATTTGGCTCTTTTACCGTCAATCTGATCAAACTGTAAATTATACGTGAGATTGTCTCTGGACCTTCTTCGTCATTTGCCAAATATACATGTTCATATAAGTTTGGCACCCAATATGATAGCGAAGAAACAACCGTTGGTATATGTTCTTGAGGAATTACATTATTTTCAAGACCTTCCAGCATATACTTCCATATATATGGAGTTAACTCGGTCGATGATTCCGAAAAGGCTTTGAATATTAGAGCCAAGAACGTAGTGGTATCGTCTGGCACATATGTTTCTGGGGATTTGTGAAGTCTAGTCCCAAAATCCAAGCCGAATGCTTCTTGTGTTGCCACAAGAAGATTGTAAGATATATTCTTGACGAGATCGTCCTCGTTGAATAGACCTACAAGGATTACCAGTGATAAATGTGATATAATTTCACCGACTTCTTTCACATTAGGGTCAGAAGTGTTAACTGCAGAAGAAGACAATGAAAGTGATACGTCATTTGAAAAGTCTGTGCCAAATTCTTCTTCCATCTTCAATTGGGCATAGTAAAACATTTTCACAATTTCTAGGAACTTGGGGCTACAGAAGACTAATTTCTCTTCATTGTCGAAAGTTAAAGTAAATTCTGAAGAAACACCAGTAGTACTAGAGACATCAACTGAAAGTAAATCTGATATCTTATAAACATTGTTAAATTTAACGCTTAACGAATTGTCCATAGCTTTGTACAACTGAGGAATTTCGTGGAGGACTTGGAAGTACTTGTTTCCTATTTTTAACGAAACAGGGCAAAATTTCTTCTTTTCCTTATCGTAAAGAGTAATTTCATGCAAAGTAACTCGTACATCCTTTAAAACTTCAGTACTTTTTCCACTCAATCCTAATGATTTTATCAGATTTTGATCGCTACTACTATTGATGAAACAATGGGGAATATCACCCATTAAATAGGGGTTTTCTACCGTATACGATGCGGTCCACTGGTCCATAAATACTTTATTGACATTGAAATAATAGCATCCCATACAGTTATTTGATGCTTGTTCTGGTATTAGACTAAAAAATAGTGTAGTTAGCTTTTGAAAATTAGCTTGTCCACTATAAAACGTCGTACAATCGATAATGACATAGTGCTTTGTTGACCACATTCTCGCATATATTTGCAATACTTTATAAACCAGCAAATCCATCACGACATTATTGTACTGGGAATTTGTGAATGTTACAACTATAATTTGCATACCATCCAATGTCATCGATTCATGCACAAATGGTGCATCGTCTTCTTCTTCATTTAAATCCACTTTTTTAAAAGCATACCGACTCATAAATTCATATAATAAGGGGTATTTCTCTCGATTTTCGACGACGAAAGGGGGAATTTCATTTTTGATTTCCATCTGTGGCTGGCCCATTACTCCAAGTATTCTATTGTTGAATATAGCGGTTTCCTTTAAGAAGTTGAACTCACCAGGTAAATTTGATTCTTTGATGATTTCTTTTCGAATGCTGAGATCGTTAAGATAAAGGAACTTGTGCAGAAAAGAATAGTCAAAACTTATCGGCGTGGGATCTTTTCTCACATTAACGGTAAAGTTATCAGTAGGTATCTTGCATAATCTTGACAAGAATCCGAATATCTTATCACTACAGACCTTTAAAAATTCCTCTTTTGAAGCTAAAATATCACTTTTAAACATATTTTCTCTACCATTGGCTAGACTTTGGATAACTTTAGCTAATGTGATAAATGGCTTCCTGTCATGGGCATGCGTGACAATAATGATATTTTCTGAATCAGGGCTTACCAAAGCGGGCCCGATAAATCTCAAAAATACAAAAGATCCTACTGCAATGTACGCGTAGTCAGGGAAATTGACACTTGTAACATCATAAATAGTTTTACAGACATCGATTAACTCTATCGGGAAATCTCCGATAGAATTTGTGATTGCATCAATTAATTTTGTCATACTTTTTTCGAACAAATCTAACATATCCTCAGAGTTTTTGGATTCAGCTTTCATCTTTTCAATTTCAAACGACTCCTTATGGTCGACTATTTCTTGCAGGACAGGTCTTAAAGTTTTTATCAAATACTTGTTACCTCTAGACCTGGCATAAAGCGATAACACTCTGGTTGCACAACTGTTTCTTCTCAGTATATCATCTGACTTTGCGGCCCGTTTAATTTCTTGGCTAAGAAGTTCGGTGACGAGGATATGTGATGCATTTCGCGTCTCAAAAGCATTCAAGAACCCCCCAGCGTATAGATCTACATCGGCGGGTGGACAAGCCAAACTGCCAAAAAACGCGAGTATTGGATTCTTAATCACATATCTCAGCATATCGTCCACCGCCAGTGTCTTGTCCATTTCATGCTTCTCGGGGTTAACTGGATAATTTGACACAATATCAATGAAAACTCTCAAAAAAGCAATTCTGATATCCTTATTTGTAGAATAACCCATTGGTAAAGTAAACTTTAAGGAGACATCGACGTTAGCATTAGATAAGTTTGTTAGAGCAATGATTACATTTTCGTTAAGTATACTTATCTTATGCCTCAATGAAACCGGAAACTGGTTCAGGTCTGCACTTTTTTCTAAACCTTTTAACAGTATAGTGAAATGGTTACCAAATAATATTGTGGAGGATCTATTCCAGTCTTCTTTTGAACTCGAGGGCGGAACTTCTAGCGGAACGTTACGTGTCAGATATGCCAATGCTTTTGCGGATTCTATAGAGGTGTCGATATAAAGAAAATCCTCATCCCTCTTTTGTAAATCCATCTCTCTTAGTGGTTTCGACAAATTCTCAAAATCATAGTCTTTGTTGATGGACAATTTGAACCAACCAATAACTGATTTCAGCCACTCATTCTTCAAGTGGAAATGGTTTGAGATACCCAAGTTTGATTCAGAGTGCTCAAATGCTCTAAACATTTTAGACATTTGAATAATTCCCTTATAATACTTTGATGACAGCACCGAGATTTTTTCAACTATTTCAGTTAGTTTAGTAACGGCATCAAGTAAGTCGTTGAGAAAGAGCAGCATTGTTTTTTCGTCGTCGTCCCTCTTTAATATCGTTCTTATTATGATTATGATTTGTTCTAATAAGACGAAAGATGAATCCTCATAAGGCTTCGAAAGATCAACCGATGTCAATTCATTTATCTTTACTCTCAAATTATCAAATAATAAGTCAAAAGAAAGCGGATGCAATTCAGTGCTCAAAATATCTCTTGAATTTTCTCTCGTCAACAAATTTGAATTATTCAACCATTGGCATTGTTTTGAAACAAAGTAATTCATTTTTTTGGTAAGTTCAAATTTAAGTTCGTTGTGTATATCATAAACAGGATTTCGCAAGTCAAATGATGATCTGGTTTCATTATTAGTCGTGGCATTTTTATTTTTCTCAAACTCTCGCATGTCAGAAAGAATGCCTGACATCGATGCCAAAATGCCTGCAAGGCTTCTGAAATCAACCAATTCTTCCTGCGTAAGAGCTTTTGAACAACTGAAGTAAAACCATTTCTTATAAATTACGTCCATCGCGTCCAGAAGGATCGAATCAGATCCTTTAATGTAAGTCAAAATGTTATTCCTTAAACGACGTTGGAAAGCGACTGACCCTGAGGCAGTAAAATTGTCTTGGGCCATAGAATCTATAAAATCAATATTGTAAATGGAGTACTCGTCTAATGGCCCTACAACTTTTTGATAAAATCTCAGGGAGTGTAAAAATTCACAACACGATACCTTCAATAAACGCGGCGTATTTCCACGACTACAATATAGTGAAATAAAGATTCCGCTTCCAATAGCACCAACTAGTAAGGGCAACGTTAATCTTTCCGTCGTAATAACTGCCTGGACCAAATTGTGTTTTTGTGCTAAATTTGATAGATACGAACGAACTTGTTGAAATTTGACAATAATGCCTAGTAACATTTCTCTTTTGCCATTTTCTAGCTTCAGATCAAATAGCGAGGATGCGAATAAGGTTATAGCGTATGTACATAACAAGTAGTGGTCATTTAACACTTTTGGGTCAAGCTCATTATCGATATCTTCGAAAGCGGCTATATAACTTAACGGAATTTCAATAAAGGCTTGTGCAGTAACTTGTAGTCTTTGATTTGAATCTAGTATAGCCACAAATAGTGGCTTTATAATGTCTGTAAAGGTCTTTGGAAATTCAGCGTTAGCATTTGGACGAATAAACCAATTTGTCATTCTTTTAAAAATGCTAAAAATATTCATCATAATTCTTCGTGCTTCATCATTATCACTAAGCACTATTTTAGTATGCATAGGCTGTTTTAATTGTTTATCATCTGCAATTTTCTTTGACCTGTTAGGTTTTGGAGATTTAATGTTTTTCAAAATCGTGGGAGTTGTTGCCATTGAATGACTTGAAGCAAATCCAGCTCCAGTAGAAAGAATCGAGAGAGGAGAAGGCAAATCACCTTGTTGTAATTGCGGGGGAGAAGAATATGGACTTTGTCGTGATCTTTCTGAATCGTTCGGCGAAGCGTATCTCTTACTGGTAGACACTCCAGATAGCCTCTGAGATAACGGAATTGCATTATTGCTTTGTTGAGCTTCCAAAGAATTTGTCAAAACATTAGGCAAACTTAAATCAGAAGCGCTTGATCTGTTTGATAAAGTTGGCAAAATTGATTGAATTTCCCAGGATCGTGCGTTAGCAATATTAGTGCCTGAGTTGAAAGATAGTGGTGATTGTGAAAGGGAAGAGACCAATGAAACATCTGACAAATCATGATTAATGTTGGATGGTTCAGTCTGAATGCTGGCAGAAGTATCATAACTGACACGGTCGTCCTTGGTAAGTGTTCTAGCAGCATCAAATTGATCTAAAATATGTCCATCTAAGATTGAACCGATAATTCTAGTCACATTGTCATCAAAATAAGGGGTTGCCTTCAACAAAATATCCGCGATGATGCAAAACAACCTTTTCAGAGGAGCAGAAGTCTTTTCTGCAATATCTTCATGTAATTTTTTGGTACTTACTAGGTGAAAAAACACCCTGAACCCTTCGGTGTATAACGATATTTTAGGTAGGTCTATATGAGCTAGTTCCTTTTCCAATTGTAAATGTCTCAAAAATAAATCAGGATCTAATTGTAGACCACTTGCAAAAAACTCCAATTGTAAACGCCTATGAATAACAGGATTCCTTTCGGTACAGTGGGTAATGAAAGTGTTCGATGTTGCAGAATTCCAATTTGAACCAACCTCTAAGTTTTGACCCAACAGGTTAAATAGCCTCTTCGAAAAAACGACGGAACTAATATTTGAGTCAATTTGGGATATAGAAGAAGTCATTGTCATCAAGAATAAAACAGATCTGATAGAATCAATTAGCGATACATCTGAAACGAATTGTCCGCCATTCAAATTTTTCATTAAATATGTCAAAAACTTGACATTACGTTTTTTACCTTGTTGTAAAGTAAGTTTCTTTAAACCATGAGTAAGATGCTTAATACTTGGATTTTTCGATGCTGAGCCCCAGCCTGAACTACTGGAATCCTTAGAATTAGCATTTAAAATTGGTTCCGATATTTTTCTATATGAGTTTGAATTCATCTCATCGTACACTTCACTGTCCAATAAAGTCAGGACAATCAGAAACCTTAATACTGCAGTATGAGAAGACAATTCCGATCCCGTATAATTTGAATATAATTCCATGATATTTTCCATATAGTTTAAAGAACAATGTGCGTTCGAAGACTGTGGATTATTCACAGCTGGATGTACATTCGTATTTCCCATTAATGCATTTAACTTTTGTGAATTATCCCAAAGAAAAGAGGAGTTGTTGTCGTCGAGATTAAGCGATTTTCTGCTTGAATTGAACGATGAAATATCATCTAAGGAAAAAATGTGGTGTGGAATATTATTGAAATTAGCGTTATCATTGTTATTATTATTATTATTATTATTATTGTTATTGTTATTGTTATTATTACTACTATTGTTTGCTGTGGTGGTATCAGTACTTCTATTTAATACCGCAGTTGTAGTCGATGTGTTGATGCTTGGGTCCACTAATGCTGAGGCTATTGGAGACAATGGGTACCCCATGATATTCGGATTCAAGGGTGAACTTAGTGTTGCCATGGGAGAAGTAGGTGAGGTATCATTTCCTTGTGTGCATGACGGAATCGGAGAAACATTACCAGATACGTTCGTACTCGATTGCTTTGTTGATGATTTTGATACAGAGTTTGGACTGTTAGTGTTGTTACTATTAGTTTTTGATGAAGAGGAAGAGTGATGGATATGGTGGTGATGATCATTGTAGACGTTGGTTAATAATGACGATACATTAAAAGTAGAGTAAACGTTATCAAACAAAAGTGAAACTAATTGGGATATAGATGTTTTATCGGAAGTATTCAAGCCAGAATGCTCAGTACCTGAGTCTGAAGATGTTGCGTTATTGTCATTGGATGACACTAAATTAGTGTAGATTTTAACATATTCTTTCGGCCTAGCCATTATCCAAAATAGGAAAGCTTTGGAGGCATAATATAACAACAGGGAGTGAAATATGGTTCTTTTCATATAACTTGATAGATGCTGCAAAATATCTAAGTACGCCAACAAATTTTTGTTGGTCAAGTATGTGCAACCAAACAGATCCAAGTGCTGTACGACGCCTAATTCAGTAAGTGTGTGTGATATTAATAAAGGTGCTACAACTTTTGTCTTGACACAGTTAGTGTACTCTGCATGGTTGGAAGCAGATATAAACCTCTGAATATAATCTATTGTTAAATCTATTTTATCGGTATATGCTGGATAATTCCTCTTTTCCAAAAAATCTTGTGAACTGGGCAAAATGCTAGAACTTTGAATGGTGGCATTACCATAAAGATGATGAGACATATTCTGCAAGACYTTTAGGGTTCTCGTATTGAATTTCAGTTTAGAAACTTGGCATAATAACGCTATGGCTAAAGTCGGATCAATCATTGCATGCTTTGGTCTAGACGTATGGAAGTTCGGCCTATGGCTAGAAAAGCCTGGTTTATAGTTATCGTTTCTGATCTTCTTAAAGTCGTTGTTCTGGTCCCAGTAATACTCAAAAACATCACTTAGTAGTCTTAAAAGAACCAATACGGAGTGTGCAATATCATCGGTAATGTTATCAGAGGTGATCTCTTCATCTTGAACAATCACGTCGATCACTTTAAGTGTGTTATTAATGATAGGATTCAAATCTTTCGTTATAGCTATATTTAGAATAATGGACCTACACGAATTGAAAACCTGATCTGCCTCCACATCTGCATATGTCTTCAATTTAGATTCAATAGGGAGAATATGTAAAAGCCTATCGAAATAAAGATGTTTCGTTAGGGAACATTCCATGGGAGATGGTTTATTTTTCGGATCACTTTGACTCATTAGCGTAAGGCTTTAATCTTTCTGTTGGGCTGAATGGAACGGCTCTGTTTTGAAATTTTTTGGCGGTGATAAACTAGCTACTTGTATATGTATGCCTTTTATAATGTCTTATTCACGGATCGGAAAAATGATTTGTGTCTGATGCCAATCAATAGAAGGATCAGAACGTAAACGGGTGCCGGGGCTGTACACTTAAACGGGGAAAAAAAGACCAGTTAGTCTTCACTCCTTAACAGATATGTAAAACAGCACAAACTTAGTATATTGCACTTATATGAACAGCGTTCTTGTAGTACTTCTATACAAGGTTCATCTGTCCATCTTTCTACGTTCTATACATATCTATCTATATTGTATCCCTTTATGAAAAACTTTCAGGCGGCGTCGGCTTATTCAGAGGGTAATGCCAAAATTGTTCAGCCCAGGGCCATCGTTGATTTTAACTCTCTTTGAAAAGCCCTTGAGCTGTGATGGAGCCTTCTGCAACTGGTACAGGCAATAGTATAGTTTGTCGCTCTGGTGGCTGTTTAGCAGTATGAGCCCAATCGATGCGAAGAGCTTCTGTAGCAGTGATTCGTTGCAATACCTTGAGTGCGCCACGCAGGCTTGTGGAAGAACGATAAAGATGTAGCCTTGTGGCTTCAGGAACTCAATCATGCGGTGGCACATCGCACCACGGTCCTTGTGGTTCTTGACAAAATTCAGGACTAGGGAGCAGGATATCAAGTCGAATCTATCGTTTTCGCTTTCCGGTAGCGGTCTTTCCATGAAGTCTTGCTTTGCAACGCCTTCGTGCTTTTGTAAATCTATACGAACAACCTCTCGAAAGAGCCCACACTGTGATATACGGTTTTCTGAACTTAGCGAACCAATTTCCAACGCGATGGCCCCAGAACGGTTTCCTAACAGGGGTCGGGTCCATTTCTCGAGTAATTTGGATGTGTCTCCTCCACGTCCCTTCAACTGTCCATTTTGACTGGCAATTTGATAAGTTTCCAATCCGCCCAGCGCATCGATTTGATTCATTATATAACCAAGTAATGTGTACATTGTAGCGAGATCACATGCCTCTTTCGAGTTTGTTTCATTATTGACCAAGGAATGTAACTTTAACAGTTGTGCTTCCATAACTTCATTGAAGGCTTGTGATTTGCCGTCTTCATAATACTTGCTTAGATTTGCATTACCCTTAGTGCTGGCTAAGATAATCATATCATTTTTCTTCTCATTGGCCTCATCTAAACCCTCCGTAAGACATAAAAACTGGCATATAGATTCTCGTTTGTTAATTAAATGGTGGAATCTTCGTATTATCTTTCTCGTCTTTTGCGGCTTGATCACCCTCGCCACACTGTTTCCTACTTGCTTTCTCTTGCCAGTGATGCTCTTTGATCTCCTGGATTGCATTGCGATTTTCTAGCAATGCCGCTTCAACTACTGCTATCCTCAAGCTAAACTAAGCTCATCGCTTTTACAGTTTACTTTATTTTTTTCATCCTACGGAACCCGCAGCAAGTTCACTTCGGCAGGTTTTTTTTCTTCTGAAAAAGTTTTCCAGCGATGAGCTCACTTGCAATATCTATTTAACAAGCCTTTGTCGCCTTTAATTGTTTGAGTCTCATCATTACCTAGAGGTTTTTAGGCCAAAGAACTGTATCGCTGAATTTTCCATCATGGGTAGGAAAAGACTTCCTCAAAAGAAAAAGCCTGTTGCAAAGCCACAGGAAATGATCGTAGATGAATCAAAACTAAATTGGAAACCTGTAGAAGTTCCAGATACTCTGGATGATTTTGGTGGGTTTTATGGCTTAGAAGAAATCGATGGTGTGGATGTCAAAATAGTCAACGGTAAAGTAAATTTTGTCGCTAGAAATGATTCAAAAGTGGTCAAAAATAACTCTAAAGAAAAAACTGAGACTAAAAAGGTACCAGATGATACTCAATCTGTATCAAGTCCTGTTTTAAGTTCAGATTCAGAATCCGAGCTCCTGGAATTCAAGAACTTGGATGACTTTGAAGAAGGAGAGTTGAGTGCAGCTTCGTACTCCTCCTCTGACGAAGATGAACAAAATGAAGAAAAGGATGCTAATTCAAATGATGACAACAAGGACGAGGATGAGGATAAGAAGGACGTGGATGAAAAGGATGAGGATGAAGATGAGGATGAAGATGTCTTGAAGGAAAATGTCTTCAACCAAAACATTAATATTGATGATATTTCTCCTGTCAACCTACCAGAATGGACAAAGCTTGCTCCTCTATCAATGACGACTTTACAGAGTTTACAGAAGTTAAATTTCCTCAGACCAACAGAAATTCAAAAAAAATCTATTCCGGTCATTTTGAAAGGCAAAGATGTCATGGGTAAAGCCTCTACAGGTTCAGGTAAGACATTGGCCTATGGTATTCCAATTGTAGAGCAACTGGTTACTAATTTTTCTCAGAAAAACAAAAAACCTATATCGTTAATCTTCACACCAACAAGAGAACTAGCGCATCAAGTGACTGACCACTTGAAGAAAATTTCTGAACCGGTCCTAGAAAAATCCCAATACTCTATATTATCTTTAACTGGTGGTCTTTCTATTCAAAAGCAACAGCGTCTACTAAAGTACGACAATAGTGGTCAAATTGTTATTGCAACGCCAGGTAGATTTTTAGAACTGTTGGAAAAAGACGCCGACTTAATTAAAAGATTCTCCCAAATTGACACATTAATTCTTGATGAAGCTGATAGGTTGTTACAAGACGGTCATTTTGACGAATTCGAAAAAATTATTAAATATTTATCAGTGGAAAGGAAGAAAAGCAAAATAAAAAATTCTGAAAATGATAACGTGTTTTGGCAAACTTTAATTTTTTCTGCAACTTTCTCCATCGATCTGTTCGATAAACTATCTTCGTCTCATAAGGCTAGGGACCAGAAATTCAAAAACAATGAAGATGAATTGAATGCCGTAATAAACCATTTGATGAACAAAGTTCAATTCAACTCAAAACCAGTGATAATAGACGCAAATCCAGAGTCGAAGGTTAGCTCACAAATCAAAGAATCTCTGATTGAATGCCCTCCGCTAGAGCGTGACTTGTATTGTTATTACTTTTTAACAATGTTTCCAGGTACAACCTTAATCTTTTGTAATGCTATTGATTCTGTGAAGAAACTGACCGTATACTTAAACAATTTAAGGATTCCAGCTTTCCAAATTCACTCTTCGATGACTCAAAAGAATCGTTTGAAAAACTTAGAAAGGTTTAAACTACAGAGTGCTAAACAAAAGACAATAAATCATTCAAATCCTGATTCTGTTCAACTCTCCACAGTGTTGATTGCAAGTGATGTTGCTGCAAGAGGTCTGGACATTCCTGGTGTCCAGCACGTTATCCATTACCATTTACCAAGATCTACCGATATTTATATTCATAGATCGGGCAGAACTGCAAGAGCGGGCTCTGAGGGTGTTTCTATAATGATTTGTTCACCACAAGAATCCATGGGCCCGTTAAGAAAACTTAGAAAGACACTGGCTGCAAAAAACGGCGTTTCAGCAGATTTTAATACTAAGCCAACGAGTAGAAAGGCTATCAAATGGCAGAATACTGTGCCCTTGTTACCAATCGAAACTGATATTGTTTCCCAATTAAGAGAAAGAAGTAGATTATCTGGTGAATTGGCTGATCATGAAATAGCGTCAAACTCCTTGAGAAAAGATGACAATTGGTTGAAGAAAGCGGCCGATGAGTTAGGTATTGATGTCGATTCTGATGATGATGACATATCAAAAAGTAATACAGACTCTTTCTTATTAAAGAATAAAAATAGGAAAATACAAAAGACTATAAATAAGGATAAAGTGAGAGCAATGAAAGCTGAATTAAACGACATACTATCAGAGCCTATACGTAAAGATAGGAGACAAAAATATTTAACAGGTGGGTTAGTAAATCTGGCTGATAATCTGGTCAAAAAGAGAGGTCATAATACTATCATTGGCCATGAAAGGATGGATGCTTTAGAAACATTAAAAAAAAAGAAAAAGGGAAATAATTAATTATCAGATATTTGAGAAAATAATTTATCTATTTCACCGTTACTCATACATAACATATATAATTTTCTGACTTGCTATGTATTTTAACAAAAGAATTAGCTCAATATGGAGCAAAAAGATTTTTCAAGTATGTATTATATTGTACAAAAAATCAAAAGCGAACTCAATTCTGATTTAATAAAATGATTAAGTTCTTTTTGATTTTGATTTTTCTCCCCCCTTTTATTTAAATGAAATCATAATCAGATCCATCATCTTCATCGTAATATTCATCTTCAGATTCATCAAGTAGTTGCTCAAAGTTAACCTTATAACGTAGCATTGCACCAATACCACCAAACCCGGTCACGAATTGCGCACCTTCAGAAGACTTATCTGTGATAAATTCTAAAGTGGCACCGAAGCTCTTGTAGTTAGCAGCTAGCCATTCAATCAAAGGTTCTTCAGTGACAGCATCCATTTCTTGTCCTGTGGCTTTGTCAATGGCGTACGACTTGTCCTTGGCTTCTGGTTCGGCAAATTTTATGACCTCATTGTCTTCAGCGTCTTTGAATGTGTATCTAATAGTTTCTAAATTTTCGAAAACAATTAGCTTCTCCACTGCACCCAAATCTAAAGCCTTTAAAGTGTCATCTATACCGTAACAGAATTTACCTGTATCTTGAGAAATTTCGTCAAAGTATGCTTCCAGTAGTTTCTTTTCTTGGACGTATTTAACATTGGCTAAAGCTTCTGCAGATAGTTCGATAGCTTGGTTGAAACCATTTTCACCACCATACGAAACATCTACAATGGAAATAACTTTACACGCCAATCTTGGATCAAATAGTTCGGATTTGGCTAAATCGGTTTTGAAATCGGCGGAACCGGCCAAGATTAAACCTTTCACGTTAACTTTGTCATTGGTGATGAAATTTTGAACAGCAACTTCAGCGACTTTTCTGACGTAGTTATGTCTCTTTTCTTCTCTTAAACGAGCAAAACGAAGAGCAGATTGACCACCTCTACCATGCTTTTTTGGCAAATCGACAGTAAATTTATGCAAAACAGTCCTCGTGTTACCAGAAACGGAACCAAACAAAGTACCTTGACCGTCCATTACTATAAAACCAAACTTATCATCTGCTTGCAGTAATTCGGAAAGAACTTCTGTATGAAACTTATTATCACACATATATAATGTTGTGTTGATAGGTTTGTATGGTTCAATGTCAAAAGTAACCTTCTTTTCTTTACCATCTTCAGTGATCATGTCACCACAATACAAAACCAGACCGTTCTTGGGTAAGGTGTTATACAGCTTCAACTTTTGTTGAGTGGAAGTAATAGCAGATAGGACGGAAAGACGATTAACTCTGGATTTAATATTTGACGCAGTACCGTATTCATCTGTCAACATTTTTTGGTAAAGTGAGATTTGTCCTTTAGGAGGAATAACCAAAGAAATCATAGAAGTACCATTACCTCTAGCTTTTTCTAAAGCTTGAACCAATTTCTTGACCTTCCAAATTTCAATATTTTTCTCAACCTCGTTATCCATTATAAAATATCTGTTTTCTCGACTAGTTTAGTTGTTGAAATAAAGGCTTCAATCGGGAATAGTAGAGATTGAAACTACCGTTAAAGGTCATTTCAATATTATCTTGGAGGTAAAAAAAAAGTATATCTCATTGATTGACGTTTAGCACCAGAACACCTGAAAAAAAAATTTTCAGTGAGGGTCACCATTGTATCCGGGTAATACATTAACCGGCGCTATCAAATTACAATATTGAATATACAGAAAGCTACAGGAAGCATGACAGGAAGCATGACTGGAAGTAAAGGTATGTTTAGGATCTGTAGTTAAAGAGTGGAATATTGTTTGGAAATAACGATTTTAAGGCTAATAGTTACTCCAGGATTATGGTCTGGGTGCAGAATGGTATGAGTACTAGTAAACCAATAGTGTGCTTTTTGAATAGTGCACTTAACAAAGACAGACTTCTCTGAACCCAGGCGCAAGAACAGTCAACTATTATTGCTTTCTTCAGTACGTGGCTTCAGGAGAGTAGAATATTGCAGAAGCACTATACAATGTTTCTTCAATATTCAAGATACAATTATATTTGGCAGCCCAAATATTTTCGATATACCGAAAATGCAGCTTCACAACTTGGAGCCTTCAATAACTCCAATATAAATGTATAGTACCTCTCCTATTGATTTTAATGCTCCGTTTGGACACACCCAAGGCCTCCATTAAAAGCAGTTCCATCAAGAGATAAAGAACAAAAAGGGGAATAGGTTATCGTTATACTTTTTTATCTCAGGGCTTGGCTTGATACATCATCCTATGTTGAGTTTCTGATGGCCTTTTAAGATATTACATTTGCCAATCAGGAGAATCCTATTTGTTGATAGGCGCTTCACCCGATCGTCACGGTGAAGCCTTGGGAACCGAGATCGTCAAAACGGGCAATTTTGCAAGCCTCTTGATGGATTAAATCTCAGACCAAAAGGCATATTTTTAAATTCWCAAACAAAATAAGGGCCAATCAAGAAGATGATAGATTTATAGTTTCAAATTAATTCCCAGAGCTTTTCTAGGTGCCGAATTTATTTTCACTTCGTTCTACAAAAAAGCCTTATACCTTAAGGATTTTCTGAAAGTGAAGTTGCATCGAGCTTTTCTTATCTTAGCAGCCGCGCCACCTCGCAGGGATGAGGTAACTCCGGCTGTGGAGTGTAATACAGCATTTATAGTTTGCCATACGAGATACTGGGATAGTTGATCGTTCAAGATTTAAATGCAGTATTTGCCTGCGGCCACCTTACCTATTAGAAACCGTGCATGAGACATCAAGTGGTCTAACCTTTCCTTTTCCCCCTTTTTAGGCAATGAAAGGGTCTCGTGCTACGCGGCATTGTGAAAATTCTTCCTCCGTCAAGAAATGAGTCAAGAGCGTATGACAATGAGATCTATTAGTTGTGACATCAGGCGACGCGGACCGTTCCTGTTCCCTGGTCCGGTCAAACTTTGCGTATAAATACCATGAATACAAGAAAGGGATAGACAGATTTCTCGAGAAATTATAGTTTGCGTTTTGTGGGGTCGGTGTTTTCCGCTAGGAGTACACTCCAAATATCCTGGTCTATTATATATCAACACAACCTAACTATGTCTTCTCAACCCATCCCGGAAACCCAAAAGGCAATCGTTTTTTATGAAACAGATGGTAAGCTGGAATACAAGGACGTTGCAGTCCCAGAGCCTAAGGCCAATGAAATTCTAGTTCACGTCAAGTACTCCGGTGTTTGTCATAGCGATTTACACGCATGGCACGGCGATTGGCCATTCCAATTGAAATTTCCATTGATTGGTGGGCATGAGGGTGCGGGTGTTGTTGTTAAGCTGGGCTCCAACGTCAAGGGCTGGAAAGTCGGTGATTTGGCTGGTATCAAATGGTTAAATGGTACGTGTATGTCCTGTGAATATTGTGAAGTTGGTAACGAATCTCAATGTCCCCATTTGGATGGTACTGGCTTCACTCACGATGGTACTTTTCAAGAGTATGCAACCGCCGATGCTGTTCAAGCTGCTCACATCCCACCGAACGTTGACCTAGCGGAAGTTGCCCCAATTTTGTGTGCAGGGATTACAGTATATAAGGCATTGAAAAGAGCCAATCTAATTCCCGGTCAATGGGTTACTATTTCTGGTGCTTGCGGAGGATTAGGCTCTCTGGCCATCCAATATGCTTTGGCTATGGGTTACAGGGTTATTGGTATTGACGGTGGCGAAGCTAAACAACAGCTATTTAAAGAACTAGGTGGAGAAATATTTATCGATTTTACAAAAGAAAAGGATATCGTTGGTGCCGTCATCAAAGCCACTGACGGCGGTTCCCATGGGATTATTAACGTGTCTGTTTCTGAAGCAGCCATCGAAGCTTCAACGAGATACTGTAGACCCAATGGTACTGTTGTCTTGGTTGGTATGCCGGCTCATGCCTATTGCAAATCTGACGTCTTCAATCAAGTTGTTAAATCCATTTCCATTGTCGGATCTTGCGTTGGTAACAGAGCTGACACAAGGGAAGCTTTGGACTTTTTCGCCAGAGGATTGATTAAATCTCCAATTCACTTGGCTAGCCTATCTGATGTTCCAGAGATTTTTGAAAAGATGGAAAAGGGTGAAATCGTTGGCAGATATGTTGTTGACACTTCTAAATAATCTCTTTAACGAATGTAACGAATTGTATCTTTGATTTTATATAATCACATATTCTGCAAGTATGATCTTTTTTAACATGTATTTTTAAGAAAGCGAATCTTTCTTACGTCCTTCGAAATTCTTATAAGCAAGACTGCTTCGAGAATTTGCGTCATAAAACTCAGCACGCCCTGAGTATATATTAGATTATCAGATGTATGATTCAGCACAGTACATTTTATTTGGGGTTGTTCGCATCATTCAGAAAAAGATATTATAATCGTTAAAGGTGATAATAGTTACGTTGTGGCCATTCTGCATTTCAAATTTGAACTGACTTGCCAAGCAGTAGAAACTGACAGCCTTTTGAAACGAGAGTAAGAGAAGTAGAGTTTGCTTAGACAGTATCTTCGTTGTGGCTGCACTTTTCAAGGAAGCACAATGTTTTCGAGGCTTGCTTTTTTTCGAAGGGCAACTCTTGCTCCTGCTTCTATGAGAATGTGTTTTAGGACCATATATCAAAAAGCAGAGAGTGACTTGCCCAAGAGGATCGTCCCCAAATTGCCAACATTTTACTCGGCGAACCCTAACCATGAAGACCGTATTAATCGACTGGAAAGGCTTCTGAGAAAATTCGTAAAATTACCATCTCAGAACAACAATGAAGTACAACAAACAAAAGCTCCTTGGATTTCTTTTGACGAATATGCTCTAATAGGTGGGGGTACGAGATTAAAGCCCACCCAATACACTCAATTACTGTACATGTTGAACAAGCTACACAATGTTGACCCTCAACTGACTAATGAAGAAATCACATCCGAACTGTCCCAATATTACAAGAAAAGCTCCATCCTTTCAAATCAGATCAAGGTAAAAACCTTGGATGAGTTCGGAAGAAGTGTAGCCATTGGGAAAAGGAAAAGCTCTACTTCTAAAGTCTATGTCGTTAGGGGAACAGGTGAGATATTAGTGAATAGTCGTCAATTAAACAATTACTTCCTTAAGATGAAAGATAGAGAATCCATCATGTATCCACTCCAAGTGATCGAATCCGTCGGAAAGTACAACGTTTTTGCAACAACATCTGGAGGCGGGCCTACGGGGCAAGCAGAATCGATCATGCATGCCATTGCTAAAGCTTTGGTCGTTTTCAATCCGTTATTGAAGTCGAGATTACATAAAGCTGGTGTTCTATCAAGGGATTACAGACACGTGGAGAGAAAAAAACCAGGGAAAAAGAAGGCAAGAAAAATGCCAACATGGGTCAAGAGATAGCTTTATTGGGTTCTTTTGCCTCGACTTCAAACGGAAGTGTGTTTTTCTAAGGCGATTTTTATTTTCCTTAACTAAGAAAACACCGTTTTATATTTTGCATTCAACAACATATAGTACTGAAGAACACAATAATCGTTTGTCATTCGTGTAAATAGTTTATTATGTAGTAAGAATTAGGGTTACTCTGTTTTCTTTCACCATGGTAGATTTGATAATAATCTATCGGTTTATTTTATCATCCCTCCACGCGAAGCGAAGGGGTTAAGGAAGTCGTCCAAATTCCGTGGGAAAAAAAGGAGGATATTAAACATGCAAGTCAGTGTCAAATGCAGGATGACCGCCAGACATATGAAAGAGTCATAGTATAGCCATATAAATAACTATTTGCATATTATCTGATATACAGTATAAAAGTCAAGCGCCGCCTGCAAGCTGGTTAAAGAAGTTCCATATACTACACAAGTGACAAACTTAGAAGAGTATCCTTTTACTTTTACTATCATGCAGCTGGTTCCAATCATTTTTAATTCTAAGAATATAAGCGGAATTGCAGGGTCCATATCGATATCCTGCTGGATTGTTGTATTTGTACCACAAATCTATGAAAACTTTCGAAGGAAATCTGCAGAAGGATTATCACTTCTTTTCATCGTGTTATGGCTATTAGGTGATATATTTAACGTCATCGGGGCTATGATGCAGAACTTGCTGCCAACCATGATAGTTTTGGCCGCTTATTATACATTAGCAGACTTGGTTTTACTGATACAGTGCATGTGGTATGATAAGGACAAGAAGGGCCTTTTAGAGCAAGTTAAAAAAAATGTCGATCCTGTACATCTATCTCCAGCAAACCCGATAGACGAGTCTGTTTTACAAGACGTTTTTAACGAGTATGAGCCACTTCTTCCAAGAATAGAGGAAGAGGATAATCAATCATACAACTCGCTCGAGCTTGGGGCAGATATAGTTGCAAAAAAAAAAGAAAATATTTTTAATGACCTTCTGATTGTATCAGGTGTAATATTTGCCGGGTTTTTTTCGTGGTACATATCCTACTGTTCTGGGCTGACTAAAGGCCCTTCCGAAAAGGATCCTAACTTAGCAAAAATTAATCTCCCTGCACAAATTTTGGGATATTTGAGTGCGGTACTATACTTGGGCTCTAGGGTTCCTCAAATTATTCTCAACTTCAAAAGAAAATCCTGCGACGGCGTGTCGTTTCTATTCTTTTTATTTGCATGTTTGGGGAATACTGCATTCATAATATCTGTTATTTCGATGTCAGTAGACCCTAAATACCTTATTTTAAACGCATCTTGGCTTATCGGTAGCGCAGGTACGTTGTTGATGGACTTTACGGTTTTCATCCAGTTCTTCCTTTATGCAAGACCTAAATACGAGAAACTAACTATAGATGATTAAATTGCAATTGACTATCGTGTATCTAGCATAGAAAATAAATATTCACCACGGTGACAAAGAACTATCGTTTCCACGTTAGGTGGAACACACCAGAGTAGAGGCGTAGCGTCAGCGGCAGCGGCGCCACATAATCGTTATTTGATGATGCCTTTGCTGACGCGCGGCTGAAAATAGAACACAAAAATGAACAATACACATCTTGAAAGTCTCCGTTTAAAAAGAAAAGTGAAAGCGTGTTAACTGGGATAAGAAACCGTTATATCAATCTGGTTCTATTGATAAATTAAAGCTCTCCAACACAAAGAAAAAGAATAGGAATTCGGTTCACAAAAGAAGGTCCTTGTCGTGGTAGTGTGTCAACATATAAATAGGTACAGAGATACAGAAGATCACCATGTCCAATTTATCTGATACAGCGGATGGTAACGATACCAAACGCGGCAGGTTTTCTAATTTTGCTTTCACATCTGAAAACAGTATTCTACAAAAAAACAGCACGCTAAGAAACTGGTTTCTAAAGCCGACAACCGATAACAAAGAGGCGTATTGTGGTAAAGGTGAAAGTACCATCAAAGTCGCACAACCAAATGATACAAATTCCCAACACTCTGTTGAGGAGAAAAAAATTGGAAGAAGAGTCAAATCCTTTTTTAAGCAGGCGAATTCAAATAGATACGGAAACATGTCGGAGGATGAAGACGATGCTTCGTTTTGGAAAAGGACAGACAGTAAAGGCCCAAAGCAAGAAAATACTTTTATTAATGGGGAGAAGCAAAAGGGAAGCTTCAAAAAGAAAATCCGGAATAGTTTTTTCAAGGGATCTATTGAAAGCAACGAGAAAACTTACGCTAATGAGAAAAAACCTTCACAGATTGAATTCTCGTCAGATGATGAAAATGAGTCTCACTTTACAGATGCAAACTCACATGTTATACAATCCAAGAGCCCTGAGAAAACTTCTCCTGGAAAGCAATGGCCAACTAAAAGCACTGATTATAAAGATCACAATGTAGGATCTGGTGAAAACTCTGAGGAAGAGGATGAAGATGACGATGAAGATGAATTTTGCCCACTCACTCCACCAGAAAATGTTTTAGAAGGTCCATATAAATTTGTATTTCAAACCCCAAATACATTTACATCCCAGCCACACTTATCGACCGAAAAAGAATACCATAAAGGCGGAAAATACACGATTGAGTATCTCAGCAAAAGCTTAACTACTTTGGACATTGATATTGATTTTGGGGCAAAGGAGGAACCTGATTTCTATTCAGAGAAAGAAATACAAAAAAAAATCGAAAGTATTATTCAAAACATTGCCGTTGAAATGTCAAAGAGTAAAATAGGCAATAACAATGAACAAAATGAGCTTGAAAAGTTGAAAAAAGAAAACACTAAATTGCTAAAGTTCAAATATGAACATTCTATACAGAAGCAAGAACTGATCTCTCTAAACACTAGGCTCGAATCTTTAAATAAGAAAAACAAGGATCTTATTATCGAAGTGAAAAAATTGAAGAACAATTCGGAAAATGAGAAAATGAAAGAAAGCACATTTACGGATGAGAACGAAAATGAAAGTTTTACTAAATCTAAAATAGGGCCAGGTGTTTTAACGTTGAACGTCAATGAAACTCGAAAAGAGCCACAACAAGCTACAACCAAACCCTCAAAATATCTTCCAAGAGAAATAAGAAACAATGAGACAAAACTAAAGCACTTAGAAAAGAAAATATTCGGCTTAGAAAAAACTCTTGAAAAAAAAAGAAAACAGATGAAGACTAACGAAGTTAGATTAGATTTGAATAAATATACTATTGCTCAGTTTTTAAACTTAATGAAAAGTCTCAACGCAATTTTACAATTTTACAATGTCTATGGAAACGATTTGAAAGAGTACAACGACAACATCATCAGAGTAGAAGCCTGTTGTAGCGCCCTTAACACAAAGCACTCTTTCGAAGAATCCTCACTGCGTCTGCAAGAACATAGCTTCATGAGACAAATGAGTCCATTGTTCACAAACATCAACTTCTCGTTAATCGACCAACTAACAATGAACTTCAGATTCTACGAAAGATCTGCCAACTTCCAGAAGGAAACAATAAGCGGACTAAGAATGATGCTGGAAGAGAAAGATGATTACATTAAAACACTGATGCAGCATTTGAAGAAAAGGCAGAGCACAAAATTGATAGAAGACGCTCAGAAGGGTGTTTCCGCTATACAATCTTAGCGATCTCGACCGCAGAAATTCAACTAGTATATAGCCATTAAGTAACTAACTATTTAGTAATGAAATTATTATAGATCGCTAATCTCCGTTTATGTCCGTTTATGACCGTTTATGATCGTTTATAATCGTTTTAAAACCGCCAAACTCCGCCGCCCCTTAATATGTGATCACAATATATAGAGGACGCTTTTTGAACAGCTCAGAGGGGAAAAAAGAAAAGAGGGATACCGGGCATCTGGAACTATTTTGTATTAGCTCCAACTTCAACTGATAAATAAAAAAGTTTGTTCTCAATTGCTATCATGTCTTCTGCTACAGCTTCAACTGAGAGTATTGTGGAAAATATGTTGCATCCAAAGACTACAGAAATATATTTTGCGCTTAACAATGGGGTTCGTATCCCAGCTTTAGGATTGGGTACCGCAAATCCTCACGAAAAATTAGCTGAAACCAAACAAGCCGTCAAGGCTGCTATCAAGGCAGGTTACAGACACATTGATACCGCTTGGGCATACGAAACAGAGCCATTTGTTGGCGAGGCCATCAAAGAGCTATTGGGAGAGGGATCTATCAAAAGGGAGGATCTTTTCATTACTACCAAAGTGTGGCCGGTCTTGTGGGATGAAGTGGAAAGGTCACTGAATGAATCCCTAAAGGCATTGGGTCTGGACTACGTCGATTTGTACTTGCAGCACTGGCCATTATGTTTTGAAAAGGTCAAGGATCCTAAAGGAATCAGCGGATTAGTGAAAACTCCAGTTAATAAGTCCGGTGAAACAATGCATGCTTCCAATGGTGATTGGATGGAAACTTACAAGCAATTGGAAAGAATCTACCTTGACCCTAACGATCACCGTATTAGAGCCATTGGTGTTTCCAATTTTTCAATTGAATATTTGGAGCGCCTCGTCAAGGAGTGCAGAGTCAAGCCAACTGTGAACCAAGTGGAAACGCATCCTCATTTACCACAGATGGAATTGAGAAAGTTCTGCTTTATGCATGATATTTTATTGACGGCATATTCCCCATTAGGTTCCAACGGTGCGCCAAACTTGAAGATTCCATTAGTGAAGAAGCTAGCTGAGAAATACAATGTGACAGGGAATGACTTATTGATTTCTTACCATATCAGACAAGGAACTATTGTAATTCCAAGATCTTTGAATCCAGTTAGAATCTCCTCTAGTATAGAATTTGCCTGTTTAACTAAGGACGAATTACAAGAATTAAACGAGTTTGGTGAAAAATACCCTGTGAGATTCATCGATGAGCCATTTGCTGCGACTCTTCCAGAATTTACTGGTAATGGGCCAAACTTAGAAAATTTGAAGTACTAGAGTCTTTAAGATTCAGTTTATATCCACCTCCCTTCAATTTTTTTGGATTGTTTCTCAGGCCTTTTTGGAAATGTAGAAGTACTATCCAAATTCCAAGCAATTTGTTATATCTCGTGGACATGAACTTTAAACATTTAATACATTCAAAAATACATATGTATATATATATATTTATATGTTATTACAGTATTTAAGTGTCCTTTAACTTTTCACATTTTTGCGCCCAGTTTCCTAAAAAAGAAATCCCGGTCATAAAAGAATACACCATGGTCCAAGTATTCTTCGATCTTTCCAAATAATTTGTTTGACATCGCGTTTTCATCATTATTTTCATTTGTTCCCTGCTCAGAATATGTCTCGTCTATGGATGTAGTGAAACCTGTTGGGAATAGGGATCTGTCGTAATCGTCAACATCATTATCATTGTCATTATCATTGTCATCATCATCATCATCATCTTCTTCTTCTTCTTCTTCTTCTTCTTCTTTTTCTCCATCATCATCATCATCATCATCATCATCATCATTCTTGTTGTCATTATCATTAGCATCATCTTCATCGTTCGAGTTTTTGGTGTTTTTATTAGAGGTAGCGTTGCTATCGTTACTATCACTAAAGTCTTTACTCGAACTCGCAGTACTGTATCCCCATAATTTCGGAATGCTTGACACTTTCAAGAAGTTCAAATCATGCATTGTTATTTCCTTAAAGAGATTAAATGACACTTTCATTTGGTCTTGGTCTTCCGTAACAAAACTGCCGAATGTAGTCATCTTTTTTTTGTTTATGAAGGAAGTTTTTAAGAGCTCTACCATATCGTCTTTTGATTCCCTTGCATGCTTGGCCAATTTCTTTGAAATATCATCGTAATATTTCGGATCAAACTCATAGAATTTCGCATACTTACTTGAGAGATTGAATTTTTCCATTGTACTTCGTAAAAAAAAGGTATAAAAAAAAAGAGATGTCTGCCATTTCAAATTGTATATGGAATGATAATTCTCCTCTGATCCTAGCATACGGGTATGCGTATCCCTAAGTAATGCGATTATGTAACCAGTTTCTAAAGCGTTTTCATCATTTTTCATACTCTCAGATAAATATAGGAACATGGAAAATACCGTCGTGAGGGAAAAATACAAGAATTCGTTCTGGATAGTAGGATAATAGTCAAAATCCTTCAATATATTCAGTACTGCAATGCAATTTTGTTTAAAATTTAATTTTGATGTTCTAAGTATTTCAATTACATCATGGCGAGAGCTTGCACATTGGTCTAAATTGTCTTTGATAATGGAAATAACAAACAAGTTCAAAGTTATCTTTTGATGATACCATCTGAGATGTAAAAGAATTGTTGTACAGCAATTCATTTCAAAGTCCAGTTTGGGGAACTCTAAAGCTAAAATCTTCATGTTTTGTTTGTAATTTTCCAATGAAAGTATAATGGGTAGATCATCCTGCATTCTGTCCAGTGCTTTGCAATTCTCGAAAACGTTCTCGATAATTTCATCAAGCGTGTCGTCAAGAGTAGTTCTGATGGAAAAGCATGAGTAATAGATATGGGATTCTATAAGGGCTAATCTCGATACGAAATATGAATGAATGTATGGCATATATTCAAGGTGATTCGCCAATAGGTTCACAACCGACATTATATCTTTCACTTTTTGTAATTGTTCGTTGTCATTTTTTTTGAGAAGATTTGGCAGAATTTTGTCCCTGAATAACTCAACGTAACTATCATCTGTCAAGACATCCGTGTTTTCCTCCCTAAGGAGTGGTGGTCTTGACAAGACTACAGAAAAAAATTTGTCAGTTGAAAAACAAAAGCACCATAAGCGCCGCCTTTTAATTATTTCATCAAGCTCTAGATCTTCATAGGTAGAGTGCAAATTGAGTCGCAAATCCAATGCAACCTTGATTGCCACAGAAAGTACCTTAACGGCTGACGAGGCGCTGATTTTTTGCTGAGTAAACTTCGCTAGTAAAAGCAATGCCTTTAATGTCGTCATGTCAACCCGTGTCACACCCAGTTTATGGTAGTAGTAGACGGAATTGAGGAAGGTGAACGACCTCAATTTCCACAATTCAAACTTCTCAAAATAATAAATTTCATGACCGTTTTCACCAATGAGCTCTTGTTTCTCTTTGAAGTTCGTCACAGTAGCTCCAATACACAAGCATATATTAAACAAAAAAGCTTGTGACGAAGTAAGCTTCCCTTTGGAGGGGCTATAATATGTGTCGGCAAGTCTCAAACACTGGTTTATATCAATTATGTGGAGAAGAGAAGCTAATGACGGGCATCTTATATTTCCGATCAGGCGCTTCGCAATCGCCAAAGAAGGTAACGGATACAAGATATTCTCTTTCGACGGAGATGAGGCAGATCGAAAAGAAAAATCCAGTGCCATTTTGGTTTGCAAAATAGAGTATTTAAAAGTTGTTGTAAACATATCATTTATTGGTGCTACAAATTCTTCGTCAGTTAAATGTGGAGAAATATTCTGTCTAAAATGCAACAGTTTTTGTTTAGTTAACAAGGCCTTCGAATATTGTTTTCTTTTTGGTCGTTTCATAAACTCTCTATTGACAACGTCTGTTCCAGTATTTTCTGCTAATTTCTCTATCATTTCCTTCATATTCTTGCAGACTTCTTCAAGCACAAAAACTTTTCTAGAAACCTTTCTATGATTTAGTTCTATTTCCCCCAACACTTCCTCATCAATGGGATTATGCTCAGATACTTCATCGTCTCTATCACTTGCTCCGCTTGCAGCATAAACCCCAGAGCTTTCTTGAGGTTTAATTGGTTCTTGTAATCTGAGCATGCTGTCCGTAGAGGAAGTACTGCTTACTGGCGCCACTGCATCAAAATTTTCGTCGCCAAATGCGTTTTCCTTATCGGATTTGTGCTTCTTGACTGGCTTTCCGATATCTTTATTATTTGAAGTCTCTTGGCGCCTCCTTTTCAATTCTTCATGAAAATGGAACGTACAGTCTTTGTTATACTTGATACAGTTTCTGCATCTACCATAATTCGGATCAATTTCTGTACATCTAATTTTTCTCTTTCGGCAATAGTCACATGCCTTAGTCACTCTGCTTTTGAAAGAGTCCATATTATAAGCCAAAAAATTCTTATCGGCAGAAATCATGTGTGCCATGGCCTGTTGTCTTAAACGGTGGTCCAAAAAAGGACTCAGCTGGGGCGAGGTAATAGGAGCACCTAGGTCAGGCTGAAAATTTGATGGTGCCGGGGGTATGGCAGGGACCACTGAGCCTATAGAGCTTCCAGCGTTCTCGGTTCTTTGATCATTCTGCGATATGCTATTACTCCATTCAAAGGTTGATTTCCTTGTGTCACCCATAGTATGACCACTTGGAAAAACTGAGCCCATGACTGCTTCTTAATTTCCTCCTGGATTCATGAACCCTGTAAAAAATAAGCGCACTAAGATAAAGTTTGTTCTATTTTTGAGTAAAGTTTTAGCAGTGGCTGAAATATGTGTAATAAATCGCCATTTTCTAGCGGAGTAGGGTTGGGAATAAGAAATGTCGGCCAGTTAGGTTTTTCTAAAGAAACTTAGAGGGTTTTATCGTAGTTTTCAAGAGGTCTTACCGAATGGTAAAAAAGAAAGAAAGGGTATTCTAGGGCCAAATCGGAAATAAAAGCGGCAATAAGGGCGGAGATAAGGCTTACAGTTTCTCATCAACTAAGTGCAGATCGCTTCCTTCAAGGCGTTTATGGGCATTATTATTTATGTTGTTGAGAGTGCACGACAAGATGGAATTGTTCTGATGCGTGTCGTGTTGCTTTTATTTTCCGTCGGATATAAGAAGGGAAGATTCTTGAATAAATTTGAACAAGGGAGAACGATCAAGGGAAGGATCTCTCTACATGGCAAGTAATGGCTCTTTTGAACATATTTAATAGAAAAAGCGCTGATGAGGCTTCACAACTGACTACAAAGGGAAGGCAGGAAATATCTCAAGCCATCACAATATGTAAAGGCGACGATGCCGCCGACCAACAAGACTGTTCCGGTGATTGTAAAGAGGATATTGAAGACGGGGAGCAAGCATTTGCTAGGCTGAAGATAGAGCACGAAACTCCCTTGTTGAATTCTTCAAAGACACCGAAAATCCATTTTGTTGTGCCGACATCTCAAAGCGACTGGCAGCATGATGCTTGCTCAGAGGACAAAAAATCTGTCCAGTACAAAATTTCCCAGTGGTGTGATAAGAACTCTAGCAAATTTTCAAGCGTGGGTGCAGGAAAGACATTAAATTGTGGGGTTTCATCTTTACCTAAAGATATTATGGACATCGAAGTTATGCGGGGAACTAAGAACAATGTTCTTGTTCTGCCTTATTTTATTTGGTTGAATGATCTCAGGTCAGATAACGTTGAAGAAACACTAGATGATGTAGTTCCCATTTTGTTGAATGGTTCTATTTCCAGGGATAAGTTGCTAGAAACGCGACGGGACATAACAGACGCACGGGAACGTGCCTTTATATTCTTATGTTCTCACACTACAAGGGACAAAAGGTGTGGGATTACAGCCCCGTACTTAAAGAAAGTTTTCGATAATAAATTGCAAGAGCATGCGCTATATAGAGATAATTCAGACTTCAGACCTGGCGGCGTCAAGATTGCGTTTGTTAATCACGTTGGTGGACATAAGTTTGCATCAAATGTTCAAATATTTTTGAAGAATCCGAACACGTTAATCTGGCTGGGAAGAGTAACGCCAGTTATGGTACCTTCCATTGTCGAACATCTGATAATTCCTGAAAAACCTACTCTTCCATATCCGGAGAAGGTGCGTTGCATAAAAAAATATGAGAACTGGTAATGCTCAAAATTTACGTAGAAGATATAAAGAGGTTTGATCGGGAGTACCACTTTTTTGACTTCACTCTCTTTGCTAACAAAGTAAATGCCAATGTACATAAATCATAAGACACATCTATGTATTAATAGAACTAAAATAAAGGAGAGAATTTGCTGTGCTGTTTTATTCCATACCAAGAGGGCTTACCAACTGCACTCTTACTTCACTTCAATCCTGTCTAAATTTTTTTACTGCCTTGCCTTTTTCTCTTTTGTTTTCTTTACTATGCATTATTTTTGTTTTTCGACTTTTTGTATAATTCCTTGTGCTGGTAAAGTAAATCTTCTGATTGACGATTGTAACAAAAGGAGGATTAATTGAAATGGCACAGTTAAAATAGCTAGCTTTCATAAAATAGAGTTTACAAGGCAGGTGTTGATGAGTTTTAGGCATTTTAAGAGGAGAGCTGTTACGAGCTCAGAGAAAGAAAGCTCTTCAGCGGATGAACACGATTTCGATGAGGACATTCATGTACTAAAGAAGTCAGTCTCTGTAAAAGAGAAGTCTTCAACAGCAGAAAGTATAGAAGAGACACCAAAGAACGACACGAATCAAGACGACGAAGAATCAAACGATGGTGAAACCGAAGCCGGTTCTGAAAGTGAGGAGAGTAGTGATTGCAGTAGTACTAGTGAAAATGGAGATATAATACCTTTACAGAGACCTTTGTTTTTGAAAAAAGTAAACAAAAACAAACAACGAGCTCCTACAATCGATAAAGATCAAAACGAAAGTGATACGCATGCTGAGCAGAAAAAGAAATTTACTGTGATGAAAAGAATTGACAAAGCTAACCAAGCGGCACAGAAGCATGAAATAATGAGGCTGCATTTTGACACCAATTACAGTACCAATGAGGAATTGATCAAGCAATGTATGCTTCTTAATGATAACGATTATGTCGATCCAGAAAAAGAGAGACTCGCGTGGCTAAAAAGACAAGAGGAACGTAGTCAAAGATATAGGAATGCCCAACTTGCCAAACAACAACTTCTGGAACAATATGAAGCAAACAAATTCGCCTCAATGCAAAAAGATAAAGACAGACATTCCAGGTTTGAGGTCGCCACAGACACAGGCAAAGAGCAGGTGACTACTATGAAACAAACGTCGACTGAGAAATCTAAAAAATCATACGACAACAATCGCTACAAAGTCACAAGAGCTAAAAATATTGAGTTCCGCAAAAATAGTGCACATGAAAATGAAAATGACAAAAACGATGCAGAATCTGAATCTGAATATTCTATCATATAATACCTCCTGATACAGACATTCATTCATCTTTCTAGTACCTGAGATTCGGCATATTTCCGCAATAGAAAAAACGAGGTGGAAAGAAATGAAGAAACAAAATTTTTGAACGGGCAGAACAGAATCCTTGTGAGCAGGCGTTGACGCATCAGCAGTAAGCAAACGTGTTTTAAGACCATTATATCAACCGTCTCTTATCCACAGATAGATGTCTTTAGTACCATTGTGTTCGGACCTACCACAATTCTTGCAAGGTTACCTACCAAATGCCACCAAAAAAGAAACCAGCATTCGGCCTTTCATTACGTTGACGTATGCGCAATCGCTGGACGCGAGAATATCTAAGGGTCCTGGAATAAGAACCACTATTTCGCATCCTGAGACAAAAACAATGACACATTATCTACGATATCATCACGATGGAATACTTATCGGAAGTGGGACAGCACTAATTGATGATCCTGGATTGAATTGTAAATGGGGTCGAGATTCGCTTGCAAATTCACCAAGGCCAATAATTTTAGACACAAAGCAAAAATGGAGATTCGACGGTTCAAAAATGCAAGAACTTTACAATAAGGGATTAGGTAAACCACCGATTGTTGTTGTCGCAAATGATCCAGCAATAAAAGAGCACCATGTTGAGTATGCAATATGCCCAATGGATAAAGCCACAAAACAAATTGATTGGGAGAAGCTGTTTGAAAAATTAAAGAAAGACTTTAATATACAATCAGTTATGATTGAAGGAGGAGCCAACGTAATAAATCAGTTGTTACTAAGAAATGACATCATCAATAGTCTCATAATAACTATTGGGTCAACATTTTTGGGCAGATCAGGTACGGAAGTGAGTCCGCTACAATCAGTTAATTTGAAGGGTATAACATGGTGGAAAGGTACCACTGATGTAGTGATGTGTGCGAAACTAGACAACGAATAGGAAATGCGGTTGATACATATGGAACTTCTTCTTCTTCTTGATCATAATTCTTTGAATAGTGTGAAAAGATCGCACGTTTAAATTTTGTTATTTATGATTGGTTTATTGCAGATTATTTATTTCTAATTGTACATACTCTTTAATTAATTTGTAATCATTTTTTTTGGAGAAAGAACCGACCACAGATTTACATACAGATTCTGTAACTGGCATAACGACCAGAAGTTTCACTCTTTCTTATAATTTTTACTACTTCTCCTCTTTTCAAACCTAAGTATAAGGCTACAGGATCAGCTCTTTGAATTCTTGGTAGTTGAGATTCCTTTAATCTGTATCTTTTCAATAGTTCTCTTTTTTCATCAGTGCTTAATCTGATATGTTGTGGAACCAACTCGTGGTGAGTTATATTGACCACTAAGGCGGCTTCATTAAATGTTTCTATAGTGGCAGGTGGTATAGAAGGTACTAATTTCATTGCACTTGGGGTAATATTATTTTGGTAAATGAAGATACCTGTTTGGAAGTTTTTTTCTTGAATATGTATAACAAAGGTCTTCATTGTCTTTACACCAACAGAAGGTTCGTCACAAAATTCTACCCATAAGGAACCCATTTCTGGGAACTTTGCAACAGATTCTTCAGTTGGATTCGCTTGGAATGACATCATTTTACGCTGTGGCCTACCCATGGAATCACAATACTTAACTTTAAAATCATCTAATGGCAGTTCAACTTCCTCTTGGGTGATGAAGTAGCCTCTGTCTTTGACCATTTCTTTTACTGTTTTAAATGCTCTCCATAATCTTGAGATGTTTCTTTCATTTTCTTGATCCATTTTTTCGTTCTGTTAGAAATATTCCTGTATGAATTTCTATATATGTCGTAGTAGTCGGATTTGGATTTTAATTGGCCTGTAACCTATTGTTTCTCAATATCAATTATTGAGATTTATCTCACAGAATTGTGTCGTTTGAGTATACGGTTCACTGTTAAAACTTTTTTCTCTTGAAAAATTTTCAAACTAAAAAATTTTTTTTCTCGGCCAGCAAATACTCGCGAGAAGAGACCGCCGGCGGGAGTCGAATAGAGGACATTGATACACACAAGCAATACATAACTCTAAGTGTACATATTTGTGTGTTTGGTAGCAATAAATCTACTTTGTTTTACGTAATGAGCTATTTCTCAAGACTTGGCCGAAGATAAAAACCAAAAATTGGCGCACCTACTGAATACAAGAGGTTTGATACGTTGTGAGATGAGGGTCTGTTCCTTCGCATTCATATGTAGATAACAAATTTGGGATGCAGCCTTACATCGGTATATATACCAAATTCGAATGCAGCTGCTATCATTGATTGTTAGCCATTTATTGGCGAGAAGCTGAATATTACATTATTATCTCGTCTTTTCCTAGCGCAGCGGGAAAATGAAAAAAATGAAAAAAATTGAATGTCTTTTCGACACATTTTGAAAGTGATGAGAGTTCAATTAGTAATAGTAATAGGAACGAGACGCCAAGTATTGCAACTTTAGTATAAAGGGTAGGGGAACTAGATTTACTTTTCTATAAATATGGGCTCAACCAAACCAAATGATGAATACAAAAAACCCCAAAAGTATGTGCCAGGACCCGGTGATCCTGTACTGCCACCACAACTGTCTGAATTCAAAGATAAAACATCCGATGAAATCCTTACAGAGATGAACAGGATGCCTTTCTTTATGACCAAATTGGATGATACTGACGGTGCTGGTGGTGAAAATGTAGAATTAGAAGCCTTAAAGGCATTGGCGTATGAGGGCGAACCACATGAAATTGCTGAAAACTTTAAAAAGCAAGGGAATGAACTATATAAAGCGAAAAGATTTAAAGACGCAAGAGAGCTTTACACCAAGGGTATAGCCGTGGAATGTGAGGATAGATCTTTAAATGAATCACTTTTTGCTAACAGGGCTGCATGTGAGTTGGAATTGAAAAATTACAGAAAGTGCGTTGAAGATTGTGGTAAAGCACTGACTATAAACCCAAAAAACATTAAGTGCTATTATCGTATAAGTAAGTCCTTTTTTCAATTGAGTAAACTCGAGGAAGCCAAGTCAGCTGCATTATTTGCTAAGGAAAAAATTGACCCAGAAAACAAATCTATTTTGAGTATTCTATCAGTGATTGAAGAAAAAGAGCAAGAGCTCAAACTGAAAGAGGAGAAAAAGAAAAAAGAAGCTCAAGATCGTGAAAATGAGAAAATTATGCTTGAAAGTGCCATAACATTAAGGAATATAACCAACATAAAAACACAGTCTCCAGTAGAACTATTGAATGAAGGCAAGATAAAATTAGAAGACTCAATGGATTTTGAATCTCAATTGATTTATCCAGCATTAATCATGTATCCCACGCTGGATGAGTTTGATTTCGTAGGTGAAGTAAGTGAGCTGACCACCGTACAAGAACTTATTGATCTGGTTATGGATAGACCACAAGAAAGGTTTGAAAAAGAAGGTAAACAAAACTTTACTCCAAAGAAAGTTTTGGCATTTATGGAAACAAAGGCTGGTGGCTTAATTAAAGCTGGTAAGAAAATAGCATTCCATGATATCTTAAAAAAAGTTACACCGGATGTGCCATTATTCGATAACGCTTTGAAAATATATATTGTACCAAAAGCTGAAAGTGAAGAATGGATATCGAAATGGGATAAAMAAAAAGCCTTAGAAAGGAGATTCTTGTAAAATGCTAAAAAATGAAAGGTATGTAATGCGATGTTATAGATATAAATAAAGAACGAGAAAAAAAAAAAAAAANAACAATATATCTGTGGCAGTACTAATTTTTATGGGAAAACAAAGAGTTTTTCTGTTAATTGTATTTTTTTTTGTGGAAGGGTCCGACTTTTCATGTGTTCTTTTGGTTCAAGGCCTTTTTGATAGTATTTGACGTGGCTTTAATCTGTTCAGTCTAGGATTTGGAAAAATCTCATCCGTGTGTAAAGGCGGTATCGGTCCGAAAATAGCTTGTGGGTTTATGTCTTGTTGTCTTATTAGTTGCTCTTGTAAATATGGTGATTTAGCCCATGCTGCCAAAGTTACGCTGGTCTCGCCCTCCGAATCTGTATTTATATCGGGCAAAGAATCATTGCCGGAGGCCAGTTTGGGGGTGGTGTTTCCAATTATTTCGCGATGGTCGACTGTATTGATTGTGGCCAATATATTATCGGTGTTAAAGCCAGTATTTTTATTATTATTATTCCGCACATGATTACTGGACGATGCTAATGGTTCCTTTAAAGGCACTTCTTTGCAATCATTGTTAAAGCTTGTTTGCTTTTTCAAGTCTTGTTCCAAATGCGACATCCTTTTTTGCTTTTCTTGTTTACGTCGGTGATGTTCCTGTTGAGATCTCATAATTCCCGATAACCTTTTATCGAATTTCTTCTTCAAATCACCCCTCTCTGCCTCTATAGGAGGAAGCAATTGCAGATTTGTAAGTCTGTAATTCTTGGACTTACGTGACTCAGGTTTGGAAACATCTGATATATTAGGAGACAGTTTTTTTAACAAAGGTTTTTCATTGGCTCTTAAACGACGTGGTGTTTGAGAGCTCGCCGTATTTTTATTCTTGTTTGGTGAAATAGACGTTTTTGTTGCCCTCAAGTGACCTCTTGCTGGGCTTTTATAGCGGTTCTTTATATCTTCCGATGGTGATTTCAAGCTATTATTTATTTTCACTGGCGACCTACTAGGCGGTCTTGAGCCAGTTTGGTGAGCAGTGGTGGGTTTTCTTATTGAGAATCGCTTTTGCTGTTCCACAATTATACCCAGCTTTTTATTTGTTGTGGCTTTTAAAGAATGCTTATCAAATCTCGGAATGAAGGACTTCCTAGAACTTTTTCCCTTAGGTGAGTCATGTTTAGTAATCTTGTCCTTCACTGAAAAAATATCCCTTAGCGTTTCTTGCATATCAGTATCTGAAGAGTTGACTGGCTTGAAATTTTGAGAAACCTTTCTCATGGGAGATCCTGTTAAGTCTATTGACGAAGAAGAGTACTTATGATTATTATTCCCACGAATCATCTTATTTTCAAATGATTTTGTCGGTATAGATGACAGCCTGTCAAAAACACTAGATGCCTTGGTAGACCCAGCGGTATCATTGTTTTCCATACCTTTTATAACTGGGCTATTCGCTATCGGCTTCCTCCTCAGTGCAATTGGAGATTCCTTTACTAATCTCAGTTTCGTTATTGATCCTGAAGATTTTATTGATGGATTGTGCTGAACAATAAGAGGATCTTTGTTCGGCAGTGGGATGAACATATTTGATCTCCTTTGTGACCTGATCGCCTCAGAATTCGGTGGTGGTTTCGCTTTTGGCGGATCGATTTTTTTAGAAGTATAAATTATGGACTCAGTTTCTACTTCTTCATTAGCCGCCCAGGCTTGGTTATCAGATGTTCTTGTAGTGAGTGGAGATTCCGAAGTTTTCGATGGTTCCCTGAGAATTTTCTCCACTTTGTAGGGGGACCATGGGGAGGATTTTTCGTTATCTTCATTGCTTTTAACGGTATTCGAAGGTTCGATTGGACTTTTATGAGTTTCATGAATACTGAACTTATTTATTTTTTCTGTAACGTCCTTACTACGGAGCGATTTTGGTGTTATGCTTTTATCGTTATGTAAAATGCTTCTGGGGGTTTTAGTAAGATCTTTTGAAGTGTCACTTTGTGGAACAGAAAGACCATATTCCTCTTTCGCTTCACTAAATTCTATATTCATTTTATTATGGGTATTTTCTGGACTTATTAAACACTCTTCTATGTTTTTGTCCTCTTGCTTAGCTTTGTTCATGTATAAAGTGTTTCTCAACCATTCGTTACTTTCATGTAATCGATGGTTGATTTCTATATGTGCATCTGTTGTTATGTTGTTTAGATCATCGAGGGTTTCTATGATTGAACGAGTGGACCCTGGCTTCCTTTGAGTTTTCTTCTTAGCCGCCTTGATTGCCCAATCCATTGTTGAGGGGCTCAGTCTTGCAAAATCAGCTCGTTCGAGTTCTTCTTATATATTTTTTTTGTTTTATGAACTCCATTTGAAACGAGTCTTTGTTGTTTTCTCTTTTCTTTTTCTGTTCGCGAAAATCCAGCTCTCAAAGCTCGTCTCGAAAGACGACAATGCGGCTGTTTGACATATTAAAAGTAATATTAGCATAATAGTATAAATCAACGAAAATAAGTAATTTTTTTTTACATGTGTATTATTTTTTGTATTTAAAACATTATCAAAATTAAACTTGAGTCCTTTTGTTTATCAGAAAAGATGAGCGTGAAAAAAAAATGCGAGACGAATGATCCAGTCATTCGTTGCCAATATCCAAATCGATTAATGGTTGCAGGATGTCTCCAGTTTCTGGTTTATCGGCGAATATCTTACCCTTAATATTGATTTGATTTCTTATTGCAAATTCTTCCAAATTGCCGAAATTGCCGCTTGCGTTCCTTCTTAATTGTTCATTTGTGTTTAGTATCGTACTTTTGGGAGATTCTTGATGAGTGTATGAAGTATCCAATGAAGAGTGTAATTCTCTATCTAAAATGGAACTCGCCATTGAAGTTTTTCTTGAGTTAGAGGTCGTATTTGAGATGGAATCGTAGTCGTCAATGAAATCTGGCTTATAAGACCTGCTAAATGAGATTGCATGACTCTTCCTGTGATAGCTCTTTCTTCTTCCTGATGGTTTCATGAATTCGTGTGATTGTGAACGTAAATGTAACGGTAACTCATTACTGTCCATTCTTAGAGGGGATATTGCAGTGGCTCTTTTTGGACATATGGAAGAGTCTCTCCTTGCTTTCACCCCATCCTTGTCTCCTGGTAAAGAGTAGGTTTTCAACTTATTGAATATGGCTTCACCTTGAGATTCCTCAAAATAAAAATTCTTTTCATACTCTTGTGGTTGCTTGCCACTATCAAACTGAGATTCGTTTGAAGAAAGCGAGCTAAATCTTCCATGGAGTGGGCTACCAAGTGATTTGATAGAAGTACTGGATTGACTTCCTGTGTTTGGAAAACTAAAAGTGCTCAACCTTTGGCTTTCTCTATGTTCCAATTTGTCCATACTTTGCTGGAAAGGAAAAGGTTTTAAATATTAGGTGATATCTATTAAGCGTCACTCTGTTTTTTGAAAGAGTTGATCAGAAATAATGTAGAACGAACCCCATATATTTATATTTAAGAATTCATATATATGCTCTGGCTTCCGTATCTTTGGAGGCAGAGTATCACGGCAAGTGCAACGGAGGTATGCAATAAAATGCATCGAATGAAAAAAGAAAGTCTCTGCAAGAAAGTTTATCGCGAGGGGTTTTGCTGCATAAACGTGGTATCGGGGTCGGGCATTCACTCAAGGTTGGGCATTAAATTAGCAAAATGCAAGCTTAACGGGTGAAAAACAGACGTCCATGTAATTCTTAACACATAAACAGCCGTATCCAGGAAAAAATAAGAAACGAAGAACAGCGGAAAGAACAAAATATCGTACGTAAGCCCGCTACCGTCATCATTATAAACCATCAAACCGTGATTTCCCTGCGCATGTGCGGTGCCACAGTGGGGTAGTGGCCGGCCTGGATTGGTATTGATTTGCATGTTAGCGACGCGCAAACTGTGCCCTGAGTTTCTTTTTCGCGTGTTGCGAACGACAAGAGAGGGTGATCAACGTTTCGAATAAGAAACGAAGGCCCAGCAGGTTCTAGATGTATTTTGCATGGAATACAAGAGATAAGGGGGTGTAACCCAGGCAGGAAACCACAGTAGAGGCCTATCTTGCCTCTCTCTACAGAAAAATAGATTAGACGGAACCCTTGCATGGTGCATCACTTTAATGGCACGACAAAAGCGTGAGCCTTGGGATCCTCGTAGAAGCTGCGATAGGGTACAGTACAGCAGGTGAGGGGTAGCCACAGCTTTCGGTCATGCATTTCGGAGTGATCCGGCAACAACAGAACAACATCGATCCTCGGGTCCAAATGGATGACTGGAAGTGTTGCTCGTAAATATCTTTTCTCAAATGTCGGCTATATACGAAACAGAGGGAGAAACTGCGGAATTCTTTCTTCAAAATATCTAAATAGCAGGCCTAGTTTCATGTTTCTCCGTTTTTGCTGTGTTCTTCTTTTTTTCGGTCGCGGAGACAAACCAGCCAGCTCTTCACGGCGGGAACAAAAAAAAAGAAAAACATGTTGTTTTTTACATCAGCAGTCGGCACAGTAGGGTTACCTTATTCTGTGACAGCTTAAGGAAAAAAACAAAGGGTCGGCTCTGGTTTACGATAATCGCATAATAATAATCCTTCAAGGGATGATTTTGAAGGGCTAGCCATGTATGATTCCTTTGCAGAGGGGCTTCACTAAATCACGCTCCCGCCAGTTTTATTACGAAGGTTGCTTGGTACAATGTAACCTGGCACTAAGCGCTTATTATTCGCACGCATCGAACATATTGTACTCGTTTGACGCAGCGTTTGTAAACCGTAAAACTCAGGGTACGTAGCAGGCACGGGCCCATGTTAAAATGTGTTTCTCTTTTTCACTCTTTTTTTTGCTGCGCACCGCACAAGCTATTTTCGGTGCGAGAAAGCCTTCCCGCACATTTTCTTACCACGGCATTTTTTTCGTGCTGGGCAAAATTAAGCAACATCTGGTCATTATTTGCTGTAGTGTCCACAGGATTTTCATTGACTTGCAGAAGTAAACAAACAAATAGGATTATGACACCGTGGAAGTTTCCTAAAGCGTAAAAAAAAATGCTTAATTTGAAAGAAAAGAATTTTATTTTTCTTCTTCCCTTTTGAGGTCCCGTAATTCCTCGCTTGTTTCTTCTACTGGCCTCCAGATGTCTCATCAATCATGGTGTAGCTGCTGGTGTTTTTCCATCGTTCTGTCAAGATGGTGTTTATGCTTGTCCCATGCGCAATCTTCATTCTTCCAGTTTGTTTCAAGTGATTGATTATCTTTGGATATGCAAATGCTTAAGGCCATACCATACGTATTGATATATATATATATATATAGAGAAAGAGAGAGGGAGAGTACTCTTTTGGTAAGGGGTTCTGTAAACTATACTTTCCTTATTTCGAAGAGCTAAAGTAAGGCCCAAGGGAACCAGCAAAAGAACCTTTAAAAGTTTTCAAAAACCTACATGTGTTAACTGTACAAAAATAAAAGTAAAGAACAACTTATTCATCACAATATTTTTTTTCCTTTCTATCTATCTCTTCTGGACTTGTACTCGTTTTTCCCTTTTTAATTCTTTGAGTTTGTTTAAAATTCCATTTTGGTTAATATCCATCCATTCCTTTACTTAAGAACAAAAAATATAAATTTAATCCTTCCGTTCAATAAAAGTATTCATTCTTTTCCTATCGTTCAGTGGCACCCATTAAATGAAATTAGAACGCATAAGCAGTAATGGCTCTTTCAAAAGAGGTAGGGACATTCAGTCTCTTGACTCTCCATGCACAAGACCTTCGAAAAAGATATCACCGAGTGCATCTTTCACATCTCTTAAACACAAAAGGCCTTTCAAGGATATTGTAAGAAAATATAAAGGACATCTCTATCAAAATGATTGTATTTCCAGCTCTAGCAAAGTGAAGGCAACAAGGCCTGATTTGTCTCTAAAAACAAGCCAAAACTTCCTTCAAAACAATTTACCAACCACACCTGTAAAGAAAGCCTGTAATGAATACATCTTAACACCGGAAGCCACGCCACTAAAAAATACCCCTATTGAAAATGCATGGGCTTCCTCTAGAATTGTTTCTGCCACCAGTCTTTCAATCGTGACGCCAACTGACTTTAAAAATGACCTTGTCGATGAATTCTCTGAATTGAGGTTGGTGCAGCCCTCGATTGTTCAGCATCGACCAACTCATGCAGTCTTTGAAATTCCTGAAATCGTAGAGAATATCATAAGGATAGTGGTTTCTTTGGAGTCTGCTAACATACCAAAGGAAAGGCCATGCCTACGAAGAAGCCCACAATCTTATGAACACTCTTTGCTTATGTATAAAGATGAGGAAAGAGCCAAGAAAGCTTGGACGCAATCTCAGCTGCTGCAACAGTCACCACTTGCCATACACAATAAAAACAAGCAAGGAACTCTGTTCAGTTGTATGATGGTTAATAAATTATGGCTCAATATAACACGACCTTTCCTTTTTGGAAACTTGCATTTTAAGAGCGTTCATAGTTTTAAGAATTTTTTAAGAACTTCCCAGGAAACGAATCAGGTCATAAAACCATCTCATTTTGTCTTGCACAAACTGCACCAAATAACTCAACCAGATATAGAAAAACTTTCCAGCCGAATGGAATGTCAAAATTTGAAATGGCTAGAGTTTTATGTTTGCCCTAGAATAACTCCGCCTTTGGCTTGGTTTGATAATCTTCAAAAGCTTGAAAAGCTTATAATTCCAGGTAACAAACACATTGATGACAATTTTCTACTACGACTATCACAGAATTTACCAAATCTAAAACACTTGGATTTAAGAGCATGTGATAATGTCAGTGACTCAGGTGTTGTTTGTATTGCTTTTAATTGTCCAAAATTGAAAAATTTTAACATCGGAAGGCACAGACAAGGGAACTTGATTACTAGTGTCTCACTAGTGGCACTAGGAAAATACACACAAGTAGAAACTGTGGGATTTGCAGGTTGTGATATCGATGACGCTGGTATTTGGGAATTTGCTCGATTAAATGGAGAAAATGTTAAAAGATTATCTCTAAACTCCTGCCACCTTTTGAGTGATTATTCTTTACCCATTCTTTTTGCTTTGAACTCTTTTCCGAATTTGGCAGTTTTAGAAATCAGAAACTTGGATAAAATAACTGACGTGAGGCACTTCGTCAAGTATAACCTGTGGAAGAAGTCAATGAGCGCTCCGATTTTGATCGAAGCATGTGAACGTATTACAAAGTTGATTGATGAGGAAGAAAACAGGATCAAAAGAATCAACTCCTTTATTGCCTTGAAAGATATGACAGCCTGGGCTAATGCAGATGACGAAATGCAGGACAAGCTATGGTGAACTGGCATTTTGTTACCTACCTCGTAGGAGCAAGTTAGCCTTTTTATGGCCCTACACAAATCCGGATTGATAATATTATTGTAAATACGACTTTCATAACGCTAAATTAACGAACTAATATAACTTTTTAACAAACATTTGTTTTTTTTCATGTGCCATCTCAATATTTAAAACAATAGAAAATGCCTATTTTCTTCGTGAGATGATAAATAACATGGACACATTTATAAAACTATATGCGTGTACGACTACACACTGTAGGTTTCTTAACCTAAATGGGCTTTCGCGAATCGCAGCTCTGCGTTCTTTTCTGTCATTTTTTGTTATTCCGCATCAAACTCTTGGTAGCCCTTTTTTTTAATTTTTCGGTGTTTGGAAACTTTATGAAAAAAGACATTATAAAATAGCAACCTTTTCAAATATAAGGAAAATACAAATAGAGCCATAGAGTTTAAAGGCAGTTATTCTATATCGGTACAGCTAAACGAAAAATGACTTTTGTACAGCAGTTTCAAGAGGCAGGTGAAAGGTTTAAGTGTCTCAATGGCCTTTTATGGGTTGTTTTTGGGCTTGGTGTCCTGAAATGTACAACTTTATCGTTAAGATTTTTAGCTCTCATTTTTGACCTTTTCGTTTTGCCATCAGTTAACTTTGATAAATACGGCGCTAAAACCGGCAAATACTGTGTTGTTACTGGTGCTAGTGATGGTATTGGTAAAGAGTTTGCAAAACAAATGGCCAAACGGGGGTTTAATTTGGTATTGATCTCGAGAACCCAATCAAAATTGGAGACTTTACAAAAGGAACTGGAAGACAAATACCATGTTACTGTGAAAATTCTGGCAATTGATATTGCAGAAGATAGTGAATCTAACTACGAATCCATCAAGGAATTGTGTGCGGAATTACCAATTACCGTTTTAGTTAACAACGTCGGCCAATCACATTCCATTCCTGTTCCATTTTTAGAAACAGACGAGAAAGAGTTGAGAGACATCATAACTATTAACAACACTGCCACATTATTGATTACACAAATCGTTGTACCAAGAATTACGGAAACCGTCAAAGCTGAAGGTAAGAAATCAGGCCACCGTGGTTTAGTCTTGACCATGGGTTCATTCGGTGGATTGATTCCTACCCCATTTTTGGCCACGTACAGTGGTTCTAAATCTTTCTTGCAAAGTTGGTCTAACTCCTTAGCCGGTGAGTTATCAAAGGATGGTATCGATGTTGAACTGATCATTTCTTATTTGGTTACTAGTTCCATGTCTAAAATTAGAAGATCTTCGTTGATGATTCCAAACCCACAACAATTTGTTAAATCCACTTTGAGAAGTGTTGGGAGACGCTGTGGTTCTCAGGATAGGTACGCCACTATGACTCCATACTGGGCTCATGCAGTGTACCAGTTCGTAATTACAGAGACGCTTGGTGTTTACTCAAAACTTGTTAATACCATTAACTATTCTTTTCATAAATCTATCAGAGTCAGAGCTTTGAAAAAAGCCGCTAGACAAGCTAAGAAAGAATAAGCGTGTTTGCTTAAATATATAGCTATTCTATGTATCTTCTTTATACTGAAGAAAGTTCTTTACACTGAAGAAAACGTGGCTTATGTTTTAATATGTGTTTATTTATAAATATACATACGTATAGCCTTATTGAGACAAGGGACGCCAAAAAACGAACTACAAAAGAGAAAAAAAGAGAAAAACTTGGCAAACAAAAAGGATCTAAAAACTAAGTCATTAAAAAACTTTGAGTAGAAGTGTCGACGATTCGCAGAGATTTCATCACCTCCTTTCCAGCAATAACACATTTCAACAAAGAGTCGAGTGAACGAGCGGACCACGGTGAAATAAAAAGTTCAGATCAATACATTGAATTCAACTTTGACCATGAGCGGTGAGTTAGCAAATTATAAAAGACTTGAAAAAGTTGGTGAAGGTACATACGGTGTTGTTTATAAAGCTTTAGATCTGAGACCAGGACAAGGTCAAAGAGTGGTGGCATTGAAGAAAATCAGATTGGAAAGCGAAGATGAAGGTGTTCCCAGTACCGCCATCAGAGAAATTTCATTGTTGAAGGAATTGAAAGACGAAAATATTGTCAGATTATATGACATCGTTCATTCTGATGCGCACAAGCTATATCTTGTCTTTGAGTTTTTAGATTTGGACCTGAAAAGATATATGGAGGGTATACCAAAGGATCAGCCATTAGGATCCGATATTGTCAAAAAGTTCATGATGCAACTTTGCAAAGGTATTGCGTACTGTCACTCACATCGTATCCTACATCGTGATCTGAAGCCTCAGAACTTGCTGATCAATAAAGATGGGAATCTTAAATTAGGTGATTTCGGTCTAGCACGTGCGTTTGGTGTTCCATTAAGAGCCTACACCCATGAAATCGTTACTTTGTGGTACAGAGCGCCAGAGGTCTTACTGGGTGGGAAGCAGTACAGTACAGGCGTTGACACATGGTCCATCGGGTGTATATTTGCCGAGATGTGTAATAGAAAACCAATATTCAGTGGCGATAGTGAAATTGACCAGATCTTCAAGATATTCAGAGTGTTGGGGACACCCAACGAGGGCATATGGCCGGACATTGTCTACTTGCCTGATTTTAAACAGAGCTTTCCTCAATGGCACAGGAAGGACCTGTCGCAAGTGGTGCCAAGCCTAGATCCACAAGGTATTGATCTGTTGGACAAGTTACTAGCATACGACCCTATTAACCGGATCAGCGCCAGAAGAGCAGCCATCCATCCCTACTTTCAAGAATCATAAGTATGGCAGCTGCCTTCTTGCCGCTCTATATATTACAAATGCTACTGCCCTCAAGGTATGCTTCAATACGGTATATACTATAATACAATATACTTCAACCTTGCAGCATGGTGGGTTACCCCACCCAGGAGGTGCGACCATCACCACGCACGGCCTTTCAGAGGCACGCGAAAAGCAAAAAGCGCGGAGGATTCCAGGGGCCAGGAGGTGGGCGCGTTTCATGACGTACAATGGGTGGTCGTATCCTCGAGACAGGTGAAAAAAGTGACAGACGAAAAGCAAAACGAAAAAACGCAATGGATGCCGGGAGGAAACTTGAATTTTCTAGGTTACAAGGAGGTTACTCGATTGGAGCAGTTTGAGGCCAACCTCGCCCTTGTTTTCGGTGCCCGCTTTAAAGGTTTACCTTGCGTAACTGAATTTCTCTTAGCACATTAGAACGGCTCATCGTTTTTATCTTAAATAACATATAGGGTTGTTTTCCCTTTAGTTCGTTCGTTATCTACATCTCACTGCAGCTCTATTTACATTTTGCTTCCTTCCTGACCTACGCAAAGAATACTTAAACAGTATACAAATAATATTGGCAGCCGCCGTTGTAGACGAGAATCAAGAGTTAACAATAGGCAGTTACTAAGATATGAAAAAGGAACTGAAATTTCTCATAATAGCAAATGTCGTGCTACTTTTCTCCATAATACACTATACCTTTGATTTGTTGACGTTGTGTATAGACGATGCCTCCAAAGATGCGTTATTAGACGAAGAGCTGAACCCAGTCAAGGACCCTAATTCAAAGTTCAATGAAACTCACCCACAACTGATACCGAAAATTATACATCAAACGTATAAAACAGAGAACATCCCTGAACAATGGGTAAAAGGCAGACAGAAGTGCGTTGACTTGCACCCAGACTACACCTATATTCTATGGACGGATGAAATGGCTGAAAATTTCATCAAAGAGAAATACTCATGGTTTCTCGATACATTCAAGGGTTACGAATACCCAATCGAGAGAGCAGATGCAATACGGTATTTCGTTCTTTCGCATTACGGTGGTATCTACATTGATCTGGATGATGGTTGCGAAAGAAGATTAGATTCTTTGTTGACTGTGCCGGCATTCCTTAGGAAAACCTCTCCCACGGGTGTGTCTAATGATGTGATGGGGTCTGTACCTAGACACCCATTTTTCTTAAAAGTCATCAAATCTTTAAAGCACTACAACAAAAATTGGTATGTTCCGTATATGACCATCATGGGGTCCACAGGCCCCCTTTTTATTAGTGTCATTTGGAAGCAATATAAAAGATGGTCGAACACAGCCGGTGACGATGCAGTAAGAATCTTACAACCGGCAGATTACAAGATGCACACCAACTCGTTTTTCTCCATATCTAAAGGTTCTTCGTGGCATACGGGTGATGCTAATTTCATGAAAGTTCTAGAAAACCACATTTTATCCTGTGTGGTTACAGGATTTATATTTGGTTTTTTCATATTATATGGTGAATTTACTTTCTATAGTTGGTTATGTTCTGGTCCATTCAATAACAAACGTTATATCATTCAGTGGTTGAGTGACAAGTTGAAACTGCTGAGGTCGAAAATAATATCGTCCTCAGATGAAGATTTAGAAAAGACACCGGCGCCCCTACGCTACGAATACAATTCAAAGGGTAAAAGGTTGAGAAAGGATTCTAATATCCCATACGACAGCATTTTCATTGATATAGAGAAAAATCATCCCGAATTTACCGACCTGAGCTGACGGAAATAGCGCTCTCCACCCCTCATGTGTATGTAGATCATCCTTAAAAGACAATACATAGATATATAGCGAGTTATTTTCCGCATCATTAGGCTTTTCACATTACAGAACATTAGGGACCTAACAAAAAAAAAAAGGTTTTATTTAAATAATACATTGTCCAGAAACTTGGTTAAAAATATATAAAGATAGAAAAAGTATAACGTTCTAAACTTATAAGAATAAAATTTCAAATAGTTAGTTTTTTTTGTTGGTTTTAGTTTTTTTTTTTACAATAATGTATTGTTTTGAAAATAACACAATCCGTCACTATGAAAAGTGAACGGCAGCCCTAATTAAAAAATTACAATAATAACATAGGGAAGGAAAGGAAGTAAGTTGAAAACCAATGGAAGAGGTAAAAGGTTTATTAATCAAAAAAACAGAGATTAAATCATGGCAGAGCGGCAGAAGAACCAGCTTTGCTTAACCATTGGTCAACGACATCATCGCTCAAAGATTCATCGAAACTCTCATCGACTTCAATAATATGAATAGTTTCATCACTTGAGTTGAAAATGACAGCAGCTTTCAAAGAACCATCAGTTGGTCTGTTGAAATAGTCTTGAGTACCACCGTCTTGACCGTCGTGAATATGGGAGATCAATTTATCAGAATTAGCGGTTAAGATTTCGAAGAGATCCATTTCACCACAACCAGTCTTCCAACAAGAACAAGATGCATCACCGTATTGCAAAGTTCTTGGGATTTTGGCGTTCAGCAGCCAGATAGCTGGCATGTCTTGGTTGTAAGCAGAGCCACTAGTGTCACTTGGCATGGAAAATTCGAAAACAAAGATTTTGTCAGCACCACCAAACCCACGGTAAGCTGGGATACCTTCCCTGTAGTAACCACATTCAGCATTGTTGCCAGAACATTCATCACCAGAGAAAATCATAAATTCATTACCGGATGCCAAGGTAACATCACCAAGGGCTTGAGGAGAAGCGGCACCGGAAGTACCGTCAGAAGCAGCAAAGGAGATGGAGTTACCGAAACAACTAGACCATACACCAGAACCGGCACTTCCACCCTGGTTGTTCATGAAAGTACAGTTACTGGTAGAGCCTGGGACAAAGTAAGAGCCCCTTGACCAGTCACCGTTGGTGTTGGAAGATGAAGAAGACGAAGCAGCAGCAGCAGCAGAAGAGGAGGTGGTGGTGGTAGTCTTGGAAGAGGAAGCAGATGATGGACTTGCACCGGTTTCAGTCGTTTGAGCGGTGTTGGACAAAACGGTAGAAACTTGAGTGTAAGCAGATGGAACGGCAGGACCGACAACAGTGTTGGTGGAGTCAGCAGTAACGGTTTCACCGCTACCATCGACGTAAACGGTAGAAGTGACTTGGACATATTCGACAGCAACATCTCTCCTGTGCTGATGTTTGTGTCTGGAGACGACAGCTTCACCTTGCTCGTTACAAGATTCAATTAGCTGTGCCTCGGATCTCTTCTTCAAGGCTTTGGATTCTCCGTTTGGATAGTAAACACCGAATTGCAATAATTCAATTGGACCTCTGAAATGGACGGATAACTCTTCGTTGAATGGAGCCAAACTGCCGGAAGAAGTAAAGTCGGCCTGGGTACAAGAACAAGAAGATTCATCCATGTTGGTGACATCCTGGTAAGTAGCAGATAAACCAACGTTAGAGTAAACGATGGCATCGGTTTGAGCACAGTAGTAATTACCACCAGAGTAAGTACAATCGGCGTTGGCGAAAGATGCTGCCGAAGACAACAACCCAATCAACGCGGTGATTGAAAGCTTTTGCAACATTTTTTGTATTATTTCAATTTACCTGTTTAGTTTCTGATTCTTAATATAGTAATATGAAAAGCAAAATCACAAAGATAAAAGGCGTTCTATTTGAAGGAGTGACTAGAAGTTGGATTAAATTGGTTTGGGGTCGAGTTTTTGTTTTCGAATTTCTCTTATTGAATAACGATGAAAAAAAATTGAACAAGATATAACAAAATAAAAGAAAATTATTGAAGATAAGAAAGACTATATAGCATGAATTAAAGAGAAATAAAAAATGCCAAAACGAAAGTGAAAAATGGAGCAAAATGAAACAGGGCTAAGTAAAAATTCACAATTGCCAAGACAGGAACGGACGTAGTGTATCACTTCTGCGTTCGTGGTATATTTAAATGGCAATCTCATGTTTCGAATTTTTCAAGCCCGCTGGGAGACGAAAAAATCGTGGAAGAATAAACAACACCAGCAATAAATCGCGGACGAAAAAGGAAAGACGCCAACGCGAAAAAAAAAGGAATGAGCGTGCGTTTACCGTACCAAGTGATATCGTGTGGCGTGACGTGACGTGGCCTTTTCCTCGGTCGCTCAAGGCTTTAGTTGCGATATAACTAGTATAGGAACAGTACAGAATAAGGTATGGGAACTGCAGCGTGCAGAGTAAGCAAGGAGACAGACAGCAAGACCCGAAATGGCCGTACAGATACCAAAACAAAGACTGGCCAATGCCAAGTTCAACAAGAATAACGAAAAGTACAGAAAGTACGGTAAGAAGAAGGTAGACAAGGCCGACAAGAAGGCTGCTCCTTTGATATCCAAGACCTGGTTGGGCATCCTTATTTTCCTCCTGGTGGGTGGTGGTGTTTTGCAGCTGATCAGCTATATCCTATGAAACAATAGTAATCTGCATGTATAAGTATACAATAGAAACAAATAAGTAAATAAACAAGCAATATTATATTTCGGTGTTACCCGAGCTGTTATTTTGTGCGTGGAAAAAAAGAAAAATCAACTTAAGTATTATGGTGATCCATCACAATCTTTTCAATGCTGCAAATAGCAAAGACGAGGTAGAAAAAATGAACTAGCGTCTTATTTGGAAAGGCCACGTAGAGTATACTTGTTCCTCTGATTTCTCTAGGTAGTCTTTCTACACCTCTTTCACGTACTTGTCGTATGCTAAATCGTGCTATTACTAATAAATATGGATTTTCTTTTCATCTTAGGAGGTTTGTCCACTCAAATGATAAATCTCTTGATGAACTTTCTACTTTCTCTTTGAAGAACAGCCACACGCATGATGTTTCCGTCGGTGATTCGAGCAGTGTTTTGAGTGATTCCGACATCGACAAGATTAATAATTTGGCATTTTTTGATTATACCAGTGCCCCCAAAGAGGCAAACACTAAGGAAGGTACGTTGTTGGATGAGAAACTAGCCAATGTCAAAAACTTGTTCGGAGCAGACCCTGAAAATCGGGCATTTGTCAATTACAAGCTCCCTCAAGGCTTAAAAAATCCCTACATTGATATTCAGTTGAACCAATTAAAAAGGAAAAGGCTATCTGTCACACAGTTATGTACCACCCAAAACTGGTGTGAATTAAGAAACTTTTACGATTTTTACTCCCAAAATTTGTCTAGTCAGCTACTAGATTTGAAGTTCCAGATCCAGAAGGGTAAGAAGATTCATAAGTCACTGGAAGACGAAACTCATCCCGAATTAAATCAGTATAATAGTTTCGTACAGGATTTCCTTCCCCTGACCAACTTGGCTATGGATATCGACAGTGATATGAACACTTTGCTGGATAATTGGTGTAGTTCGATCAGCAGATTAATCTCTTTATTTACCAGTGGTGGTGGCCATTCAAGAGAAATCATTTGTCATGGCTTCATTAATATCCAAAACGGTAAGCTAGTAAGAGATTTGACCAAAGACGGAAACACCTCAGAGGAAAGCGTTATAATATCAGGCATCATTGATCACCTGACTTTTAGAAACAAGCGTAATCATCAAGTGCAGAAACGTACAACAGGTCTCGACCGGGAAAATCAAAGTTGGGATAGCATCCTTGCTAAATTACTATCAGACCTACCAACCTTGAAATCAAACAATGAAATTGTCATCTCTGATATCAAGACCAGGTCAGTACCGAAAATGCCTTCCATTGAGTCGGTCGTACAATCGTCTAAATTACAGACAATGTATTATAAGTATTTTCTTTCCCATTTAAGCCAAGATATGACCCAAACCTATCATAGCTTTTTAATCAATGCCCAGAGAAGAGGGCTCGATGTTGACGCGCCTATAGATTCTACGAAGATTCTAACTTTCATATTGACAAACCCGCTTTTCGCTAATGACATGGATCACCTCCTGGATGGAAAACCGATACACTTTGCCCCATTTGATAACGACACCAAAAAACCTAGTACATTCGATATGACGGCATTTAATAATTTGCTCGATCAAGGTTCCACATCCTTTACCATACCAACAGAACAAGAGGAAGACGATTTGGAACCAACAAAATGCATATCTTTACAAGACTATAAACGTTTTTATACAAAATGGAAGACCCCAATAACTCTAAAATATTTTGCCGCAAGACTGTCACAGATTTATTATATTGTCGGAAATCTCGTTTCCAATGACCTGATGATAGAATACTATTATCATAATGATAACTTCCATAATACCATATTCCCGTATGATCCAGTGAAATTGGAAAAACACGCTCATGATGTAGCAATGGTTTGGTTCGGTCACAGAGATATGAATCCAATTGAACCTGTTCAGAAAAAATTCAATCTATACTGTAAATATTGCGACTACAAACACGTCTGTTCTTGGAAGAATAAAAACGAGCTAAAACTGGCTGATTTGGGCAAAGAATTACAAAAAATCATTCTCGATTCAAACCAACATTAATTTAAGTTCCTAAATTTTATAATATACTCATGAAAAGAAATCTGAAATTTCCTACTTAGCAACCTTTTACTTTGCGTTTTAAACGTTTTGTTTCATAAGATCTGAATTGAGGACAATATTTGTACTCAAAAAGTGGGCATACATCCTTTCTATTGAGGACACATAGTTATTGCTAAATATTCTTTTCTGCTCTTCCACCGTATAACTACTAGTATCATTATATTGAAATATCAATCTATATACATTCAAACGTTTTTTTTCATTGGATTGGGCTCCTTTAACAATTACAAACAAACTATGCATATATTCGATGCCATTGTAAAGAGCGTGCATCCACCCTTTTTCCTTTAGATTGCCTATGCATTATAACTGTTCCTCTTTRATAACATCAACCAACCAATCTAAACCTTCTGTAATACCTTCACCCTTTATGGCACTTGAAGCTACAATAGACCAACTTCGATCTTTCAATTCTACCAGATTCAACTCTTTAGACACTTCGCTTGCGCTCAATGCGCCAGGTTGATCTTGTTTATTGGCGAAGACTAACAGCGCAGCATCTTGTAATTCTTCTTCTTGTAACATCAAATGCAACTCTTTAGAGGCTGTGGACATACGATCTTTATCAGTCGAATCAACCACAAATATGACTGCGGCAGTATCTGCATAGTAGCACCTCCAATAGGGCCGAATACTGGTTTGGCCACCAAGATCCCAAACATTCAATTTCAAATTTTTGTAGCTTAGTGTCTCCACATTGAAGCCAATGGTTGGTTTCGTGGTGACCACTTCACCGATTTGTAAACGATATAAGATGGTGGTTTTACCGGCACCATCCAAACCCAAAATCAGTATACGTAATTCTTTGTTCGAGCCCCATAGCTTGTCGAACATTGAGCTGAAAATGTTACCCATCTTGATCTATAATATGCTTTGTTAAATCTCGCTCAATTCTTTCTTCTCTTCCTTCCGGTGATCAAGTCTTATTGTTCACAAAAACGTAACCACAAACGAAGCACACAGTCTTGTACCACTAGACGACTTACGTTTCTGGGGTCTCTTGACTAGTATAACTGGTCGTGTGAATCTAATTTCAACTCAAAATATCTTTTGCTTTAATTTCAAATTAGAAGGGTCCCATTACCCGCTTTTGCCTCGCATAAGTGGTTTTTGTTATTGCCATAAGCATTTTAGTTACTCTTCTTAAATCAATCATATATAGAATCTTTTTTGGAACTGTAAAAACAGCAAAAGAAGTTGTGGTTGTCGTAGAGTGGTACGAAAATACCGTATAGGTGCTATACTATTTGTTTCCAAACAAAAGGACGATCATCATGGCTTACTCATTAACCAGAAAATTGCTTAAGGATTGGAAATATTTGATGCGCCATCCTGAAAAGACTCTGGGCCTATTTCATGTAAGACCACATGATTCGGACTTACACCTTTGGCATGTGTTATTTTGTGAGCCCAGGACTAGTTTGGAGATGTACCTGTTGCTTTATATTGCTGGTGATGACCAGGATCCGTATATAATCATGAAATGTTTGTCTCCAAATTCTCGTTTCCCCATTAACAGGACCGTTTCGATGACACATTTGAATTATCTGTTGTTAAGAGAGTTGGGGTTTCAAGATTTACTTTCCCATATATGGCAACCCTTTTTTCACATTCAACCAATAGACGATTTTCAATTCTCCCCCTCAATGGTAAAATTCAACAAGGCATGGAATAGAATTATATATAAAGACTTCAAGTCTTATTTCCCAGAGCTAATAGGCACCTTACAACCAGGTGACTATGCTATAGTTAAGAGCTACACTAAAAATCATAATATCAGTAATTGCAATAGTAACACTGTTAATGAGTTCATATCATTTTATAACGCTCAAAATCACAATTCCCACTGTCAGGACAAGAAAAGCTTTAGCAGTAACAGCATAAATAGTAGCGGCATATCATCTACTTTCAACAACAATAGCAATAACAAGAAAACACATACCTACAAAGCGATCGATTTCATGGGCAGGAATCTACTTGCATGTGATGACGACAGTATACACGCAGTAATAAGTCCCAAAAGATCAAGATCGTCGTTATCCTCGGATGGAATGAGTGATAATAGTAACAATGGGCATTGCACGAAGAGGAAAAGAGTCTAAGGAGTATAATAATTCAACAGAATAGTCATTTTTCATCTATCATTAACACACTTTTTGCATGGACATTGTCACACAGTATATATCTTTATTTATATATAAATCGACTTTATTTCTTTTGGGAAAGAAAGAATAATAATACAGGAATCTTAAGCATAAATTAAACGTTATATTTAATATTTACCCGTTAAAGGTTCTTTAGAATGGCTTAGAATAGTCTTTATCATTTCATTGCCAATAAGGTTAGCCTCTGGAAGCATTGGCTCAAAGAATTCTTGTACAGCTTGAAATTGTTTCTTGTATAACTCAAAATTAGAAAAGGACACAATTGAACTCCATTCCCTAGCTGAAATAACAAATTCTAAATCATCTTTTCTGAACGATTGATCATGAATAGCTGCATCGATTGTCTGTTCTAACAGACCAGGTGTTAGGAAAAGGTACTCCGACACACCTAAGAAAATTCTGAATAGAGGCGTGGAACAAATCATATGTTCATATGGATTAATACCAAGTTGATACCACGAGTCGACAATCGCTAACAGCGATAAATGAGAATTTGGCAATGGCTTGGAATCAGTGTCGTCATTAACAGTGTTTTTCGATAGCGAATATTTCTCTAAAAGTGTATCATCCAATAACAAGAGGCCAGTGTGTTTTCCGAACACAAACTTTCTAGCCTGTAGTAACCTTTCAGTAAGTTCTTGTTTTTTATTATCAAGCATTAAAGTAAAAAGTTCCGTTGAACTTGTGGCATATTGAAGGATTTGTTGATGCGCACTTGGATTCGTTATGGCCAGTCCTGCGTAAACATGCCACTTATTGGAGTAAATTCTTAAAGAAATATTAACTTTAACATTTTCCAGGCCACCGTACCATTTGTTCACACCTAAAGTCCAAGGGTAAACCTTTACTTTGGCCCATGCAGATCCCATACTTAAAAATGCAGCATGCGTCACAGCTTGTGTATCAGCGGTAATTTTATCGTGTTCTTCGTATGTCAAGTAAACCCGCTTACTCTTCAAACATGACATAACAGAATTAACAAAGTCAAAAGACTCAGGGTGTTGTGATCTGTGGTTTATAATGACTAGAGGTTGACCTTCCGTATTAACTTTAGGACCGTGAAGAGAATGCACGGTAATAATGTCACAATCCTTGGGTAAATGCTGTTCAAAAGCTTTGATCTCAGGCAGCTTACAGCTTGTTTGGCCTCCCACAATTGCACCAATTTTCGAGGATGGTCCATACATTTCGACAATTTTATTAATATTGGATGCTTCAACACTATAAATGATGTAATCACTTCTTCTGGATACCAAATGCCCATTTTGAACAACCTCAAATTTGGCAGATGCATATTTTTCTTTTAAATCCTCATAAAAATCTTCTCTGTCACAACAGATGACTTTCCATCCAGCATCTGAAAACTTATTGGCATATAATAAGCCCATGTCACCTAGCCCAATTATACCAATATATTTGGTGGCCTTCCATTGCTGAACTATCTCTATAGATACCATGTGTCTAGTGAATACAAAGTCCTACTCCTTTTCGGGTGCTTCTATAGATTAACTGAACTTTTTTCACTCTCGCTGGTTCGATTATTTATAGTATTACTCATTTCTCACAATTTCCTTTCATCAGAGGACTCAAAAAATACACAAAGAAATATCGCTTTGGCAAAAAACTTGACAAACTAGTGAATAATTGTAATAATATAAGTATGTATCACGTAGGATATATAGTATTCAATGGTCAACTGGTTTAGGTGGTACATAACAGAGAAAAATGCAAATGCGTAAAATACACTATACATAAATACGCAACTCTATGCCGCTTACAATTCTTTTCTTCAATTGGGTTTCTTTATCTTCATCGTCGACATCGCTCTCAATTTCGATACCTTCTTGCTGCTCTACTATTACTTCGTCCAGGACTTCTATGCTTTTGGTGAAAACTTCTATTTTCTTATTCTTCTGATCTTGGAAGTGGCAGCCCAATGCCAGCGTCTTTTCCACAGCTTTGCCCATGCCCAAAACTACCACATAAGATGATCCATGTTTATGGGCACTATCGAGAAACTTGTTAATCCTTTTCAGTGCACTTACATATGGTGTTGTCGACTTAACGAAGATTGTTGTGTGTATTTGCTTATGTGTTAAAGTCTTCAACGATGGGTGCTTTCTTACTCGCTTAGACGTACGACCGTTGGTGCTCTCTTTAGTTGCCATATTGGTGGTTGCTGTTTCTTTGTCTTCTCTCTTACTACTTATTCATACATTATGGACTGTATTAGTAGCGAGCGATCAAAGACAGTGAGGCTTCGAATGAAATGGATAGTCAATTGGAGAAAAAAAAAGTGGAGAAAATATATTTTCCAAGATATATATTAAGGGTATTCTTATAAATAAAGTGTCCGTTATACACATTATGCTGACCCAAACGACCCTTACGGATTTTTTTATTGAATAAATTCTGACCATCATAGCTGTCATTTTTCATTCTTATTTCAACAGTTTGTAATGGAAGAAGAGAAATTATCCCCGAAACGATACCCTTTGAAGCATATCTATAAGACCTTGCTGAAATATCGAAACTGAACACAAATTAATGGGCCAAGCGAAATAACTTGAGCCTACTTCTCATTTTCCGCTATCCCTATTGCTTTCGTTCTGTTTGGTTGACTTTGTTTTGCTAACATCAAGGGAGGAAATGGACACAAATTCTAAAGCCAGTGTTCTCAGTGAAAACAAAAAATTTAAGGCAAGGTTTATTCATAACCATGGTCAGAAGCCCTCTTTTATTCAAATTACTCCTCCGATGATATCTAGTGTTCTCTTTCACGCATATCCACTATTGATAATAATTGATAATGCACTTGCCAATATAATGTGGTTATCTGACGATAAATGTTTGCCATTTATATACTTGACGAGCATATGGCTAATCATAAGTTCGTTCATCCCGACCGAAATAAATGCTAGTCAAGTTTCACCGTTTAATAAACTCTTGAGTTTATGGTTAGGTTTTATAAGTGGAATCTTCCTGTTTCTGTCATTCATGTATTATGTTATTTCATTGGTGACTTCTTTAAAAGAAGCAGAACCTCCTACATTGGATGAAATCGTTGTGTTACTAGAGTCTGTACTGGGCAAACTAGAAGTACTAAGAGATGAGCTGAACGTTTGGAAGAAACTAAAAACTTCATTTAATGGCGTCAATAAAAAGTGCTCTGATAAGAGGCTGTTTTTGAGGTTATTCCTATTTGGTACAATCTTTCAAACTATCATCATAAGATACATATCGGTGGGGGCTTATGTTAGATTTTTTATTATCAGTGCTCTGGTATACCATTCCACTAGCTTTCAAGCTACTTTAAGGCTATTCTGGAGATTTACCCTAGTTCGAAATTTCTATCACATGGGAATTAAGAATTTTAAAATCTCAAACTGGTTATCAAATTGTTTGAGGATGTATCAAATCATCATTTTAACTGAAAACTCTTCTATTATAGTACCTTTGGAAGAATTTTTGCCGATACTACTACAAAACAAGAAAGATGAGGATCACATTAAAATTTTACAACTACTAAATGAACAAAAGAACTTTGAAGACCGTGGGCTCAAAATATTAGAAATTGAAGTACACGAAAACCAAAGGAAATGGCGTCGAAATAAACATTGGAGTACATTATTACTGCCCTATGAAAGACAAAACTTTTCAATAGAAATCAAAAATGCTGATGGGTCATCAACTATGAGAAGCTGTCTATCAACGCATGACCTTGACAAAGAGGAACTGCCCAATGATTGGCATTGGATTAATAATGACTGGGATGGGGCCGATTGGGTATACTCGGATTCATCTTGGAAAGAAACTGGAAGATACGATTCTTTGGAAAGTTTCACGAGGTCAAGGAGATGGAGAAGACGCCTCTTTCATTTGTAACAGTATAACTATTACGTTTATAGTTTTTATATACTTGGCTGACCGGCTTATCACGAATCTTTCCATACTTTAAATCAAAAAGAAATTAGAAATCAAGTACAATATGCGCATGAGTGTTCATAGATTTAATGAATTTCCTACATACATGTTATATAGAAATTTTTATCTATTTTATAGTAAATATAATCTGGGAGTAATGTGTAATATAAAATAGCGCCAGTGACTAAACGGAAGCTAAACGTCGGGTATATAGATTAATCAAGATCCATGTTTTCGTCAATGTTTTCGCCATCATCGCCACTTCCGGCTTGCGCCTTTCTTTGAGCCGCCAATTTTTCAGCAATATCACTCATCTTCGAGGTTTCTTGATTTGCTCTCAACGCCTGTCTTTTTTCTTCCTCCTTTGCTAAATATCTTCCTCTAATAACGTTACCCAACGAAGCCAGTTCTTCATATTTGGCGATGTATTTTGCCTTGGTAGAATCTTCACCGTCGTCATATAACCAATCTTCAGTCGTAGCTAGCGCATTTTTCAATTTTTTCTTCTCTGCATCGGATGCAAAATCAGAATACTCATCATCAAGTTTAGCACGAAGAGTGTAAATATACTCTTCAAGGGCATTTTTACGATCCTCAGTTTCTGCAACTAGTTTATCTTGGTTTGTAAGTTCATTTTCTTTTTCGATTAGATTGTTCAGTTCAACCGGATTCAAGCCAAACGTTTCCACTGTCATACCCAGTGTATCCTTCTTGACTGTTTTAGTGACCTCCTTAAACACAGGTTCAGCATCTTCTGGAGCATCTTCTGGTAAAGGTACTGGCTCTTGAACTGTAATTTCTTCTAAAGTATAAGCACTTTCAATAATATGCAAGCCGGATGGATCACATCTTAGCTTTACCTTAACGGGAACAGAATCTTGACCTTCAGGAACATTAACTCCAGTAAATTTCCATTTGGCAATAGTTACAGGAGTTCCTTTTGGTAGTTTTGAAGGGTCTGTATATCTGGCTTCCATGCGGAAATCGCCTGTACGGTACAAAGTAATCAACTTTGTTGATGGGTATGGAGAATTAGCTGGGAAAACTTCCAAGTGATCCTCGTCTTCAGCTTGTTTATCCCAAATGTATGACACTGAATACGGATCAAGGTCTATGAACTTGAACGGCCTAACTCTCAAAGTCGGAGAATGAATGGCACATATGAAGGCCGCACCTTTAGCGACCGCTTCATCTTGATTCAAAGTGGAAGACAATGGTTTACCAAAGGCATCAGAAATCGATCGTTTCAGAACCGGAATACGGGTTGTACCGCCAATTATTTCAACAAAATCAACATCGTTAACAGTCAATTTAGCTTGGGACAAGGCTTTAGATATTGGATCTGTCACGCGTTCTAATAAAGGTTTTACTAACTCCTCTAATTCTTCGCGAGTCAGCTGCGAGGAAACGTCAATATCATCCATAACAGATTCGACTGAAAAGGGGGCATTGGTGTTAGCAGAGAGTACCTTCTTCAATTTTTCGGCAGCATTTAAGATTCTATTGTAAGCCTTCGGATTTTGTCTAATATCAATCTTGTATTTGGCTTTAAACTCATCAGCGAAATGTTCCGTGATTGCACGATCAAAATCTCTACCACCAAAGTGTTTGTCGTAAGCGGTACCTAGTACTTTTAATTCACCTTTGCGGAAAGCCAGAATGGAGCAAGTATAGGTAGAGTGCCCAATGTCCACCAAACCAACAATTCTTGGTTTTTCCTCAGGGCCCGGTAGATCATTCTTAAACACACCGTATGATACGGCAGCGGCAGTGACATCGTTAACAATCCTTAAGGGATTCAAACCTGCAATTCTAGCGGCATCAGCTATATTATAACGCTGTTCTTCAGAATACCATACAGGGACAGCAAGACAGACATCAGTGATCGTTGATTTTGTTTCCTGTTGGACGGTATGTTTAACTTTGTCAATGAGCATAGCAGTCAGTTGAGTAGCCGAAAATGTGTGTGTTTTACCGCCGAACTTGACTTCGGCGCCAACTTTGCCATTTTTCAGTTCTACTAACTTCGATGTAAAAAAATTATTCTCAATATCGAATTCAGGATCCCTGAAATTCAGTCCAATGATTCTTTTCAAGTTTTCCACGGTATTTTTAACGTTTGATGTCTGCTTTGTCTTACCGGATTCACCCAAATATCTATTCCTCGGACCAAAACCAACCAAGGATGGGGTAGACCTATTAGACACCTCATTGACAACAATATCTATGCCTCTATTTCTAGCAACTGCTAGGACCGAGTTATTGTTACCTAAATCCAAACCAAATGGTGTACTCATTCTATTATATGCTAAACTGATGTCTATAACCAACTAAAAAAAGGTGGGACTTTTCAAGAATATTCTTGATGTTAATTCAAGATTAAATAAATCCCTGGGTCTCCAAATGACAGGGGTTTGTGATTTGCATAAAAAGTACCCTAATATATACCAATTGCGTGAAAGTGACTCCCAATTACTGTTCCTTGAAAATCCTCGTATGAGGTGATTCGGAAAAGAAAGTTCTAGAAACATCTACAATAGTGAAAGGATAATATGGGGTATTGTTGAAATAAAAGAACTCAATTTTTTCTAAGCCGATATACTCAGTAATTTCCGCGCATTCATTCATCTATTTGGCACGTCAATGCTTGTGCACACTGTCTTAACCACTTTCTTGAAGGATCATGACTAGTGTTTGCCAACCAGCTGAGGAGACAAGTTTCAATAGGGGCTCTTCCCATTCAGTTCTTATAGCAGACTCTATCAGTAATTTCCATTCCTCGGGTGAAAGTACCTGCAAAGTATTTATATATATCAACAAGTGAAAATTCGAGATTTTCTCGTGTAAGAGATTGAAATCTCCACTTGAAGCCACCTGGAACAAATATTTTTTCAGTTCTTGATAATCTTGAGATTGCCCCAGAGCTTGTCTGTTGGCCCACGGAAACTCAGTCGATGTAGCGAATTTTGGATTGGTATCCGTGTTATTTTTAGGAAACCCATGAGTCAACGTTACTAAAAGATAGTCCACAGGGAATGCAGGTTTGGCATTCTCCTTTACTGTTATACCATATTCATTGGATTTCATGTAAAATATTTCAGGTACATATCTTTCATCGGTGGTGTCATTGATATATGCCATTGAAGGGTACGTGGATCCACTTATCATGTCTGCCGTGACTAATGCTTCAGCATCAGTGGATACTTGGTAACTCGATATATCAATTTCCCCTTCCAAATTTCCTGATATGACACAGGTGACAAATTTAGAAGAAAATATTCCTTGTTCACTAAACTTGCTCACATTAGGATATCTGGTTTGGTGTCCAGCAGCCATGATAACTTCTATTGATGAAAGGAAAAATGAATCTTTGTGTCTTTTACAGTAGACGGACCCATCTCCAGCTCCTGCATCAGACAAATCTGTAAATATTAACCCAATACGTGAAAGCCCCATTTCTTGAGCCTGTAGATCGATCTGTAGCATCTCCTCCTTGACTTGTTCAACATCCATGGTCAACCCGTCTTGTTCATCATGTTGAGGTGGTTCGTATATTGCTTCCACAACGGCCTTTATCCCCAAGGGCGTATTATCGTATTTAGCATAAGAGCCATACATATAGCCAAATCTCTGCATACCTGTACACCGCCACGCTTGAATAAACTCATTAATTAATTCACTTTTCTGGAATTCGACGTGATCCACCATTCTAAATTCTTGCTGTTGTAAAGTAATTGCCGATGGTTGACATTTAGAGCAAATTCCTCGAGGCCATGGTTCATGTCCATTATTACAATGCTTGTTAATCCTAAAGTCAGGTTCTGAGAGCGGCGCAATGTAAGAGCTACCGTTTTCCTTCTTATTGGCATTCTCATTCAATTTTTTCAAATAAGAATGAAAAGAAATATGTTTGATTTTATTTGCCTCGTGATATTCTTTGTCCCAAGGAGGTAAAGGCGAGCAATATTCGCACATACCTCTATCACCATGCTTACAAAATTTTGATTTTTGGCGAGGTATTAACCCTTTCTCTTTCTCTAGTTCCTCGTCAACATCAAGTTCTTTGATTTTCAACGGGCCCAAACTTTTCTGACGACCGTTCTTAACACCAATGTCTACGGATCCAGTTCCGACGCTGGTGTCAATTGTCTCGGTGTTGGGCTGATTCGAATAACTAAATATCAGCATGTCACCATGCTTCAGCCCTAGATCTGCCACTGTTCGATTAGCCAGTTCAGAAACAGTATGGACATCCTGCCCAGGCTTCTCACTAACAGTAAATGTATTGGCATCGGCATTGGCATCCAGATTACCCAACAATCTTTTAATTACTGCTCCAAAAAGCTCGCTATCTTCGCAGGAGACTCTATGAATGCCGTTTTTCGATCTGAATCTGATAAGCATACTGCAATTAAGTGTACGTTATTCGTTCCGTTAGTTCTCTGGAGCGAATTTTCTAATAATCGCATTTGCCACTGTTCCCTCTCTTGTAAGGGCATGCATTAAAACAGTAAACGTTGCTCGTTACCCGCCGACAGGCTTCAAAAGTTTTAGGAACACGTCTTAAAGTTGAAGTGTTACATGAAAAATTGATGAAGTACGAATGGAATGGCTTAATTCTGGATAACAAAAGCTTGGAAAACAGATACACACACCACTGAGCTGAGTTACCAACATGTCCGAATTCAATGAAACGAAATTCTCTAGCAATGGGACTTTTACTGAAAACGAAGAACCAATTGTAGAGACGAAAGTAATCTCCGTTTATACCCCACTCATATATGTCTTCATTCTGGTAGTGTCCCTTGTTATGTTCGCTTCAAACTACAGAAAGAAGCAGGCTAAAAAAATCAGCGAACAGCCATCCATATTTGATGAAAACGATGCTCACGACCTGTTTTTCCAAATAAAGGAAATGAGCGAAAATGAGAAAGTTCACGAGAAGGTCTTGAAAGCCGCCTTGTTAAACAGAGGCGCAGAATCTGTCAGACGATCATTAAAGTTAAAAGAGCTGGCCCCTCAGATTAATCTCTTATACAAGAATGGCTCCATTGGAGAAGATTATTGGAAGAGATTTGAAACTGAAGTTAAACTAATAGAATTGGAATTTAAAGATACCTTACAAGAAGCTGAGAGACTACAACCGGGTTGGGCTCAATTGTTTGTCATGGTCTGTAAAGAAATTTGCTTTAACCAGGCCCTATCTAGGCGTTACCGATCAATTTTGAAACGTAAAGAAGTATGTATTGAAGAATGGGAATTGAAAATTAACGATGATGGAAGATTAGTCGAATAGCGCCTGCAGGTACACTAGTTTATGGTTTTTGATTTTGCATTTTTTTTTCAAGTATGTATAGAATTTGTCATTATCTGCGTTAAAAATATTTATAAAGTATATACAATAACAATAAATGATAAAGTAATATGTAAGCAATGAGAAGAAAAGCTTGTCATAGCTTCAATTTCTAATGCTTTCTACCCTTCTTCTTACTAACAACCTGAAACTCCCAGTCATCATCATCATTACCGGAAAGAGCCAACGCCTCATTCCAACTTAATGGGTCACTGCCTTGCCTTTCGCATTCAGCGCGTCTTCTGATGAATTCAGTAGCAAACCTTCTACCGTCCATAACATCACTATTGGCATAAATAGTTTCTTCAATCAACTCTTTGGATTCTGGTCCCGTAGGTAAACTCAATAACAGTTCCAATACGTTATTACTTGTTATCCCAGAGTTTAGTCTCATTTGAGATTTACACCACTTGATGAATTCTTGACGCGGAGAGATACTGTTCATACTGGCAAATGTAGTAGTCGTTGAAGTAGCGACGGTGCTGCTTGTTATCGTCGTTGAAGGGTTTAACCCTGTATTGGACTTTGACACTAAAGGTACAGCTGTACCAGCAGGGTTTTTCGTCTTTGATGTTACTGTGGTCCAAGATGTTGTCGTAGTAGTTGCAGAAGTAGTGGTCTTTGGCTGCTTAGAAGAGTTTTGAACTCTTTCCCATATTTTTTTCTGTTCTTCAATAAAATTTGGGTCTTCAAAATCTTTTGGCGATGGCGTTTCTTTTGCATTTTTAGAAGTTTTTTGAAACTGTGATTTAATATCAATAGTTGAATTTGGTACTGTGCTTGACTTGTTGGCCCAGTTTAACACAGATTTCAGTTCCTGTTTTTCCTTTTCTTCCTTGGTAATTTTCAGTTGTAAATTCAGAGGTGCTTCCTTCTTATTCTCGGTATTACCCAAAACGTTTTTGGTTATATTATTTACTGGAGTATTCGTCTTGACTTTGGAAGCCCATGGTGTTGGTTTAAAATTTAAATCATTCAATGAAGGCAGATCTTTTGGAGTTTTGAGAGGTACTGTTTGGACTTGTGTATTCTTTATGGTATTTTCAATTTGTTTCTGTTTTTCTGCTTCCAAGGTTTCCCTTTCTTTCCGTTTTTTCAACATTTCCTTTTCTTCCTTTTGTCTTTTCAGTAACTCTTGTTCCTCTTTTTGTTTCTGCTTTTTTAACAAACGAATCTCTTCTTTTCTTTTAATTTCTTGATTTTGTCTCTCTTGCTCTTCCAATAATACTTTGGCCATGGATTCAGCTTTTTCGCTTTTTCTAGCCTCGATTATATTCTTGGGTTTAACTTCCGATTTGGGTTTTCCCTTCGTTTGACCTGTAGAGACTGTTGAACCTAATTCAATATCACCTTCTTGCACTGTAGTGCCGCTGTCCATATCCCAGATGTTTTTATGAGTCAATGGTTTGAAAATATCGTTGTCGGTAGTTTCCATGGTATCAGCAGTTGTAGCAATAGCTTCGTTTGAATATGCAGGCAGATTTGTGTTGCTAGGGTCGGTAATGGGTGGTTGCGCATGAACTTTATCAAAAGTACTAAATGGATCCGTGTCGTACTTTTGAAGCTTTATCATCAACTCGCCCAAGGTAATAAATACATCGTTTATTCCGAGTGTTTCCGGCGTGCTGCCTAACCTTGAAACCTGTAGAGTTGAAGCAAAATAGCCACCGATATACCATTGGGACATCATTTGGGTAGTGAATGGACCATGTATCTGCCCCTGTGTATCTATATATTTCCAACTGGACTCGATCGAAATTGGCGTGGGAAATTGAGGTATGCCATTTACGTCCAGAGCTGGAGGTATATCAGATGACGGGAATAAAATGGCATGGGATTGAGCAATCGTTGGTGTTCCCAACGGAGTAATATCAACAGCCAAAGAATGCGTGCTCAAATTCATTCCAAGATTAGCGGCATATCCAAAGGAAGAAGTAGACTCGTTTCTTTGCAATAGAGGGATTTGTTGAACAGGCGTACCAACCCGCGATTCAGGATGGTCACTGTGCCAAAACGAGGTACCCACGACCCCTGGGTTCTGGGGAATAAAGGGCTCTTTGGCAGGTGCAAACGGCGAGGCTGCACGCTGTATACCAATAGAGTCCATTAGAGAAGAGGTTCTACTAAGCGCATGTCGGTTACCCAAGAGAGGTGTATTAGACCTAAACGTGGACCCGGGAACAGCGTTTATGCCCGCACCAATGGCACCGTTATTGGTGCTGGGCTGAGAGGACTCCATAGGGGCAAAGGTGCTATTGATGCTATTGCTCTCGGTATCATCTGAGTCCAGTTTCAAGTCTTTTAACTGTTCATCAAAGGAACCGAATAATCTTTGAGAGTCTGGTGCAATCATTACTGAAATGGACTAAGAGGCTGGGTTCTGTGGGAAGAAAGGGGGGAAGCTCAAGGCGTACTAACGGAAACGATGAACTCGAGGAAGTTGGTTCTCCAACTAGGATAGTTTTTGTAGAGGCGTGGGATACTTTAGTAAGGTCCATCAAATCAAATCAACCTATAATTGAAATTATGAAAAAAATTTTCAGTGAGTGAAAAAAAAATAAAAAGGGCACAGGGTAATTTTGAACTATTATGGTACTAAAATTAGAGTAATATAACTATGTAGTCTAGGAGGATAGCACTAATTTAGTCACTTCTATGAAACCGAGAAGCATGTATTTTACTTAACTATCGTATAAACGAAACAGGAAAGCAACTTTAAATGCCCAATTGTTTTTCGATTTTGCTGTGGAGATCGTCGCCAACCATAGAGCCGGATTGCAAGCCGGTGCCAGGATAGACGTCCTCCCAATCAATGCTGCAGTCCTTGTTAAGCAATATATCGCGGTGCATGCTGCTGTCCGCTGAGAGAGGACTGAAATCAGTGCGATTGACGATTTCCAGCTCCATCGTCCTCTTCATGGGCTCGGCTATGCCGAATATCTGTCGGTACTGCTCCATCTGTCTCTGGCGCTGTGTGGTCTCCCAATGCTTCAGCTTTGATTCCAATGGGTGTCTGTCGTTCATCTGTGTGGAAAGGGGTACCGCACCACCTTCTTGCTGGCGTAGCGTGTCTGGAAGTGAGGGCACCGCGGAGGAAAGAGTGGTCTTATCTTGATCCGTGGAGACCTGGGACTTGAAGTTACCTTGTGGGACGATGTTCATGTTTAATATGATGGCTGTTCCTGTTCTTGTTTGCTTGCTAGTACTTCTCTTGTTACTGGGAAACTACACAACAAATGCTTTAATAGACCTTAGGCAGATAAAATCGCCACCGCCCGGTCACCCGGCAAGCATCCAAGAAAAGCAAGAAGTGCTTAAATAAGAGCCTGTGTGCTGTTAGCGGACGATGCTCGAGGATCCTAGGGAGCAAGCCCGCATCTGCAGGCGGCCACTGTTTGCTATATGTTCCAATTCATTGCAGCTGTGGCGACGGAGGATGGCTTGAGGGCTACTTCTGCGAAATTATCACCCGATGGCCGGTTTCTGGCCATAACGCAGGGACCTAGTATTCTAATATACGATGTCTCCAAAAATGCCATATCACAGACGCTGGTCACGTCGCATGCAAGGCCATTCTCAGAACTGTGCTGGTCCCCTGACGGACAGTGCATCGCGACTGCTTCGGATGATTTCTCCGTGGAGATAGTGCACTTGTCGTACGGGCTGTTGCATACGTTTGTCGGTCATACGGCGCCTGTGATATCCCTGGCGTTCAACAGAAAGGGCAACTTGCTGTTCACGTCCTCGATGGACGAAAGCATCAAGATCTGGGATACGCTAAATGGCTCGCTGATGAAAACTATATCTGCGCATTCAGAGGCAGTGGTGTCGGTAGATGTGCCCGCAAATGACTCGTCCATTCTGAGTTCAGGTTCGTATGACGGGCTCATACGGATCTTCGATGCAGAGACAGGCCACTGTTTGAAAACGCTGACTTATGACAAGGATTGGAAAAGGGAAAACGGTGTGGTGCCCATCTCCCAGGTCAAGTTCTCTGAAAATGCAAGATATCTTTTGGTGAAATCGCTGGACGGCGTGGTGAAGATATGGGACTGTATTGGGGGCTGTGTGGTACGCACTTTCCAGGTCCAACCTCCGGAGAAGGGTGTGCTGCATCATTCGTGCGGTATGGATTTTTTGAACCCTGAAGACGGCTCCACTCCTTTGGTGATCAGCGGTTACGAAAACGGTGATATATATTGTTGGAACTCAGATGATAAAGAGCTTGTTCAATTGCTCGATGGTTCCTCCCATCATCGGAATAGTCCTGTGATGAGTATACATTGCTTCGGCAATATAATGTGCTCGCTCGCGTTGAACGGAGTTTGCTGTCTATGGAGATGGGAGTGAAGAAACAAGATTATATATATTATATAACATTCCCATAGGGCGTATTTGATAAACCGAATGTATAGCATGGACATTGTAAGGCTCCCAGTCGGTGGAGCTATCTTCGAATATTTTTCAGATTTTTATCTATTTTTTTACTTTTTTTTTTCGGTTGTGTAATTACTATTGTCTCTCTTGATGAGCATTTCGAAAAATGCAAATGGGAACTCGGAAAAATTGTAACAGTCTACATTAACATCTCGAAGAGCTCGTGTCAAGCCATTCCTTCTCACCACTGATATAAAGCAATTGCTGTGTTAATACCTATTCGGCACCGTATCTGTAACTCAACAAAAAGGACAGGGAAGCAAAACGTTAACACTCAACATGAATATAGCGAAAAGATCATTAGGCGCTTTCTCCAAACGATTTTATTCCTCTTCAAAGATCGTTCCAAAACATAATACGATCCAGGATATTAGAGACAAATACAATGCTGGTACTCCTTTGTCTATGTGCACAGCATATGACTTCATCACTGCTACATGGGTGAATAAAGCTAATTGCGATCTACTCTTAGTCGGAGATTCATTAGCAATGACCTCCTTGGGGTATGATAGCACAATTACGCTCTCATTAGATGAGTTCAAATATCACGTTAGCTCTGTGTGCAGAGCTGAAGGTCCTTCTTTGGTAGTCGCAGATATGCCATTTGGTACTTTTGAATCTGATATTTCCGATGGCTTGAAAAATGCCATAGATATTATGAAATTGCATAGCAAAGTTACCTCTATCAAAGTTGAAGTGGGTTCGTACATTAAAGACAAGTATGCAATGAGGTTTATCCAAGAACTGTGCTCAAGAGGTATCCCCGTTATGGCCCATATAGGATTAACACCGCAAAAAGTACATTCACTTGGAGGTTATAAAGTTCAAGGTAACAAGAGTCTGTTACAAATGCAAGAGTTGTTCGAAACAGCCAAGCAATTGCAAAAAATTGGTTGCTGGTCCATTGTTATTGAATGTGTCCCCCACAAAATGGCTCAATTCATAACGTCTAAACTTTCCATTCCAACAATAGGTATCGGTGCTGGAAATGGCACCAGCGGTCAGGTTTTAGTGATATCGGATCTTTTGGGCATGCAAGGTGAATCCGTTCCAAAATTTGTCAAGCAAACTGTAAATATAAGAGATATTGCGACTAAGGGCTTGAAAGAATATATTACAAGTGTAGAGGATAGAACGTTTCCCGAAAAAGATTCTCACACTTTCAAAGTCAAAGACGATCTGTGGAATGAATTCCTTTCGTCGACTAACCACAAATAAAATGAATGTGGATTTTATTGAGTAAAAAGAAATTAAGGCTTCTGGCAGTTTAAAAATCTAACTCCATTCTTTTCGAGAAAAAACTACATAAATAAAGGACAACACAAGAACATTCTTCTGTTGTATACATACATAAGAATGGCTAGGAAAAGAACCATATAACATCATAAAACTAATTCCTCGAACTTATTCAAGAATTCGGAAATCGCCTTCGTAACCCACGAATCGTTGTTGCTGTCTAGGTAAGCTAAATGGCCACCTAGGTCAGTTCTACAGAATAGAATATTAGGGTTCTTTTCCACAAATGAATAAGGTTGGTCGGGGCCTACAACAGGATCATCTCTGGAATTGATTACTAAAGTAGGAACTTTGATTTTATCAGCCCTGTTAATTGAACTGGCTGCTCTATAATATTCCATAGCATTTGGGAATCCCAAAGCTGGTGCAGTGTACAGCTCATCGAATTCAAGACTCGACTTAAAGCGTTTCGCCTTTTCCAAATTCTCGGGTGTGAATTTATAGTAAGATGGATTTTGAGTCGTAGGTGTATGGTCAGGACTAGAACCGTTTGGAACACCTAATTCGCCCATGTTAACTTGAACAGTTCTAGTTAAAAATTGGGCAATATTTCTAGAGAACAAGGTTTTTGACCACCAGTCTTCAGTCATTCTAAGTGCCGAAAGAAGAAGATCCCATGGATTACATAATGTAACAGCAGCAGATAAAGGCGATTTGTCACCTTCTTCACCCAAATAGTTTGCTAACATGGTAGCCCCGAAAGAGCATCCTACGGTGTATAATTTTCTGTTTGGATATCTTTCTTTTTCTCTTTGCAAGAACTCACGAATATCCATAGTGTGGTAAGCTGTGAATAAGTTTTTAGTGGTGATTTTAGAACGCGCGCAGCCCCTCGTGTTTAGCACCACGACTTGGAATTTCCCGTTACTGATACGAGACAAGTTCTCAGTTAGAGATCTTATGATTGGTTCATGACTGCCTCCGGCAAGACCATGGAGGACAACAACTAGGGGAAGATCTACTTTCCTTTGCTCTTCCAACTCTTCGTCTCTCAGGTACCTCGTACGTGGTTGTAAACGAGGCCATCCCTCTGGGTGCGTCGCCTTCTCGTCGAGACCAAACTTCTTCGTATCAAATTTCATAGTGTTTTGGTCGAAATTATATTCCTTTTCCCAGGAATTCATGACCCAATCAGCAGTACAGACACCGCCATCCGAGAACTCGACGATTTCCCTACCATAAAAGACAGGAAACTTCTTCGATAAATCAGCAGCGTTCAAGTATAGAGTTTGTAAAATACCTGTGAACAAGTAAGGACTTAGTTTATAGTGGGCCCCGTTTCTCAGAATCGGGACGTATTCATTAACAAACGTATTAAATTCGACTTGCTGCTTATCGTTCTTCAAACTCAACTTCGCAGAACCATTTTCACCAACGACATGTGAAACTGTACCGTTGTACCCCCAATGAAATGGGTTAATAGCTGGCCACTTTGAAACTTCTGACATATCTTTTTTTGTTAGTTTATTCGTTGGTCGAGTGTTCTGAGGATAACGTTCGACTTTCGAGACACGTCTCATACTGTTAAATAGTAAGGAAAATCTTCGAAGGGACTATTACTTCCCCGGCCAGCACCCGATATTTTACATCCGCTCCTAATCTGCACATGCGGAGGGCTTAAAAAAAGGATCTCGGAACCGGAACGAGTTTGCCTTTTTTCGTTCATCTTCCGTGCCGTGTCGCAAATCATTAAACAGATACAAAACAGGGCCCTTTGACGGTTATGTAATTTTGCATTGGTCGAATAACAGAACTTGTTTAGAATATTTATTTTATATATATGTATATATATTTTTCGGAAAGTAAAAAAACAACTATGTATTTACAGAGGCATCTAATCAATATCTAAGTTTATTTCTTCGACTATTGATTTTTGAGCCATTGTCCCTTCGTATAGGGAGTCGAAGAATTTGATAGATAGTGTGTTATTTTCGTTTTTGCTTTCCAGTTCTTTCTTGGTGACTTGCTTCTTGTCCATGATTATTTCGCATGACCTTAGGATTTCACGGGTGGGTACACGTAAAACATCGCGTACTTCGTTTGAAGTTCTTTGCGCGTTAAGATGAATGTATTCTACCTCTTGTAGCTTTCTTTTGTATTTGCTAGAAAGATTCATTGGTAGAGCACGAGGCAAGTCATGAATTAGATATGTGATTCCTAGCAGGGAACCTACTACTATGATGGGAACCGACAATTTCTTGAGCGAATTCCATGATGATAATTTGATACCGTTTAATACGATGTTGCCTACTACTTTTGTACTACCCAAAAAGTATAAAGTCAGTGTGGGAATTTTTGATGTGAAAAGTAATGATGGTCTTGACCAATATTGTGTCAGAGGATAGTTTTTCAATCCCAAAGTTTTCATTAGCCCATTTTGTTTTTCTTGTGTTTGTTCCTCTATATCATAGATTGGTGCCGTGCTAGGTTTCTGCCAACTTAGATAAGACAGAAATCCCTTCCAACTTGGAGCAAACAAATCAGTTATCGATAGAGAAACTCTTAGCCTTTTCCCTATTAAGTGTTTTTTTTTCTTAAACATTAGTTCACTTTTGAAAACACGTTCGCACATAAAATCATCACCAAGCTCGGATTTACCAATTTCATATATTTTCTTCACCAGCACGTCTGTCTTTTGCTTAGCAAATACTTCGCTCAAATTTATTGCTTCATCAATTTGGTTTACTATAAAATCCTCTGTTGTGAAAATGAAGTCATAAATCTGGGCAAGACCTTGATACTTTGGATATTCGTGTAATGGAACATCCAAAGCACTGAGAAGTGTTTCTTTAGTATTATTATAGGCCAACGCAATGGTTTCTTCTGCCATTTTATCAACACAGTTGGTCAAATCGTTACACTTTGTTTGGACGGTTAGGATCTCAGGCCTTAATGTTTCTAGTTCTTGGTTGATTTTTTCTTTTTCTTCAGTATACATTGTTATGTTTGATTTGGAAATCGATGTTATATCGCTCAACAATTTCGACAAGTACGTTTTGGCAGGTAGTAATTTGGAAAGAGATCTTTTCTTCAGAACGAAATTACGTAGAGAATCTTCTAGACTGTCAAAATCGGGATCTGGATCGTTGTTAGAATATGGGTCATTATCGGGTTCCTCATCACCATTATCTTCACTGTCGTCACCTCCATGATAACCTGCTATTTCATCCCCGTTTTTAGAAACAAAATGGACAAAATCGGCTGCGCGTTTGTGTGTTTCCGGGGAGAGATCACGGATCTGCTTTAAAATTAGCTCTTTACAACGTTGTTTGTCTCTGATTTTGTCAAATTTTTTCACAACAAAAAACATTAATTTCTTTTCACGAGAAGCTAAAGATATGAATTCTTTGGCGGATAGCGTAAGCTGATTTTCTGCATTGACAACAAAAATGACCAAATCAATTTCCTCTTGTCGGGACATAACCTCCGCAGTTTGTAAGGAATCCATATTTAAACCGGGCGAATCAATCAAAGATATATCAACAGTGCCATTTCTTAGCAAACTCGTGGAGGCGGGTCTCTTATCGTCCTTTATGTAAACCTTCAATAATGCATACTTTTCGTTCTGGGGCACCAAATCGGAGAGCTCTTTCAAAGAGTGAATCTCGTAAGTCTTTGGATTTTGTATTGAATACATGTCAACAGCCTCCTTGAGGGTGGGAGCTATATATAGCGGTATTGCATGAACTTCCTCGATTCCGTCGTTTTCTCGGGCCTCTAGTATTTCAGAAAATACATTGGTACATGGAAGTTGATCTTCAGGCAGTAAACGCCGTTTTAATAAAGAGTTGCAAAGAGCTGATTTTCCAGTATTCACGTCACCTGTGATGAACACTTTAGAGGAAACATCATCCACTCTTTTTTTCAGGGCGTTTAAGTGGTTTGTTACGGCCCCGATTTGAGATTGAAATAATTTGGATAGAGCTTTTTTCTCCATGTTAAAACCGTTCCTTTCTTGAATATTATAATGTCCGTCGATCTTAATATTCAGTTGTAGAACATGCAATTTTTCACGCTCATCATTGGCAGCGATAAAAATGGGACGAATATTGTTTTCCTCTTGAAGTTGATCCACAAAAACTTGCGTCTTCAAAATGGACCTCTTCAAGAGTACTCTGTTGTTGTTATAGTTCCACTGACTGAGCTGAGAAGAGATCAAATGTGCTTTTGAGTTAGACCCACGCAATGACGGCAACAGGTCATCCTCCCTACGCTCTCCCTCTTCTTCAAACAATGTGGACTGATCATCGGCTGGTCTATGAGCATCACTAGCTAAAAACTGGCCTTCGTTCCGTGAATATGTAAGGATGGGAGGTACAACTGTGGCTGCATCATCGTCTTGATCTGTAGGAGCCTTGCGTGGTTTATTGGTGTTTTGAGACTGCTGTTTTCCTTCAGACATAGCGTTAAGAAGCTTATGCGTTTCGACTTGGTATCTGGAATGAAGGTGTTGAAATGCACTTTCCCTAGGTGCTAATAGGTTCTGGTATTCTTTTTTGATAAAGACAATTACTATAAGCCCGGGCATATTCTCTAGGCTTTCTTTGGATAACTCTAAAAAACAATTATTTACCCGGATACTGTTTTTTTTTGGCACTATACCTCCACTTGGTCTTGGCGCAAGGGCACTTTTGCTAGCGCCGCGTATTAGTAAGACAAAATAGCTACTCCAGTAAAGGGCTGTATTTATAATAAATATTAGAAGCTATGGTTTAATGTCCTTTTTTGACACCAAACGTTACGAGATATGCCAAACAGCTCGTTTTTGTAGGTAAGTCATTGCTACATCGAAGATTCAAGACGCAGTTTTTTTCAGATTTAGCAATCTCTTTTGGGCATTTTCCACCCAGACAATCTGTCATCCAAGAAATACGACACAAACTTCTTTTGTAAATACAATTTCGGTGTTTAATACAAGATCAGGATGAAAAGACTAGGGGGGATGGCAGTAGTGTAGCTGTACCTTATATCTTTTTCTCGAAATTGGAGCAAGTATTGGAGCCAGACGAAAGAATAATGGAGGGTAGAGATTTTCAGAAAAATAATTTAGGTTTGCAAATCAATTCACAAGATAGTGGAACGAGCCGTACAACCTTCCATTCACTGCAAGACTTAGGAGACGATATAATGAATGAAAGCTGGGATCGTGTAAATCAGAAGAAGATTAGTGCAAAAGATGATGTTTTCCCTGAAATACCTCTTCCATCACCATCTTTATCGGCAGAGAAGGTAAATACAAAAGAAGAAGAAGAGGTAGTGATCAAGTCATCAAATTCACAGTCAAAAGAACCGTCACAGAAACCTCCAGTAGATATTCCTTACACATGTTTTACCAAGGATCGAAGGCTAGTCATTTTTGGAATTATTATTTTTATAGGGTTTTTGGGCCCAATGTCAGGAAACATATATATTCCAGCTCTGCCACTTTTGCAAAGGGAATTTGATGTGAGTGCAACGACCATAAATGCCACAGTTTCTATTTTTATGGCAGTGTTCTCGGTTGGACCACTGTTTTGGGGCGCACTCGCAGATTTTGGCGGAAGAAAGTTTTTATATATGGTATCATTGTCATTAATGTTAACCGTTAATATAATACTGGCTGCTGTGCCAGCAAATATTGCCGCGCTTTTCGTCTTAAGAGTTTTTCAAGCTTTTGCATCAAGTTCTGTTATTTCTTTAGGGGCTGGTACAGTAACAGATGTTGTTCCTCCAAAACATAGAGGGAAGGCGATTGCGTATTTTATGATGGGCCCGAACATGGGACCAATCATAGCACCAATAGTGGCTGGATTGATTTTGATGAAAGGAAATTACTGGAGGTGGCTCTTTGGATTTACTTCTATAATGGCGGGAATAGCATTGATCTTAGTAAGCGCGCTACTTCCAGAAACACTTCGTTGTATAGTTGGAAATGGGGATCCCAAGTGGTGTGAAAAGAAGAGGGAAGAAAAAGGAACAGTACCCCCATCCTCTCAGAGAAAGGGACTATCGCGTTGGCATTTGTTCCCAGATATGGGTATCCGTAAACCAGTTACTAATGACCCTTTCTTCCAACAAAAATTTCCAAAACCACCAAAAGCAGGCTTTACGCTATACTGGAAGATGGTTAAATGTCCCCCAGTAATAATCACATCTATTAGCACTGCTCTCTTATTTTCTAGTTATTATGCCTTCAGTGTTACGTTTTCTTACTACCTCGAGAATGACTACCATTTTACCATGCTAGAAATCGGTGCTGCTTACGTCTGCCCAGGAGTAGCCATGCTGTTAGGATCTCAATCTGGTGGTCATCTCTCAGATTATCTTCGTTCACGTTGGATCAAAAGTCACCCCGAAAAGAAATTTCCTGCAGAGTTCCGTTTAATACTAAATCTGGTCGGAATTGTACTAACACTGGGCGGTACAGTTGGATATGGATGGTCCATTTTCTTTCATCACCACTTTGTTGTGCTCTTGGTTTTTTCCTCATTGATGGCCTTCGGTATGACCTGGTGCAGCAATACTTCCATGACATATTTAACTGAGCTATTCCCTAAAAGAGCTGCTGGAACTGTCGCGGTGAGCAGTTTCTTTCGAAACATTGGTGCGGCTATAAGTTCCGCTATTATATTGAAGCTTTGCAAAGCAATGGGAACAGGATGGTGTTTTACAGGACTGGGGTTGTGTAGTCTGTTTTCGCTAATTGGTATATTATATCTAATCATTTTTCAGAGAAAGTATGTTACTGAAGAGTTTTGAGGGATTGTTAATGTTTAGCTGGTATACTCATATTTTTGACTTTTCTCAATCAAGATAAAGAAGTTTCCGATTACAAGATACACACATCTAGAAATATTAATGATCACATTTACGTTGAATAATTTAAGATTTATATGCGTTCGCTTTTTCAAAGAATAAAATCGATGTTATAGTTAATTATATTAAATTAAGCCAAAAGTATATATATCTAAAAAGGAAAAAGTATAAAAATTATGCAGGTCCAAAACATACTTAAGCCTTCAAAGAAGAAGCTCTTCTCTTTCTGATTTGAGCCTTTTCAGCCTTTCTTTCAGACAATCTCTTAGCCAACAATTGAGCGTATTCGGCAGCAGCTTCTCTTTGAGATTGAGCGTTTCTGACCTTCAAAGCTCTTTGGTGTCTCTTTCTTTGCAATCTTTGAGGAGTGACCAATCTTTGGATCTTTGGAGCCTTGGTGTAAGTCTTTTCACCCTTGGTGACTTCTCTTCTAATGACGAAATCACGAACATCATCTTCCTTGGACAAACCGAAGAACTTTCTGATGTTGTTAGCTCTCTTTGGACCTAATCTCTTTGGAACAGTGGTGTCAGTTAGACCTTCCAATTCTTGTTCACCCTTCTTGATGATGACCAAAGCCAAGACAGCCAAATCTGGGCCAACAATGGCACCTCTGACGGACTTTCTCTTTCTTTCACCTTCACGTCTTGGTCTGTAACAAGAAACGTTCTTGGTCAACAACAACTTGATTCTGGTTGGCAACAAAACACCTTGCTTCATTGGGAAACCTTGTTTGTCGTTACCACCGGAGATCTTGAAGACGTAACCCTTGAATTCATCACCAACGGCTTCACCATCAACTTCTTGACCGATTCTCTTGTCGAAGAAAACACGGATACGGTGTTCATCATCAATTTCGAAGGTCTTTTGAGACCCGTTAACTGGGTAAGAAATGTTCAACTGTTATAAATAATATCTCTGTTAGTATAAAAATCTTTAAAACAAAAGCAGCTCGATAACAAATTCTAACAGAACCGGTTCCATTGTTTCTTTATTTTTGTTTTCACTCATAAATATACCTCAGTGCTATTGATAACTTGTGTCTCCAATCCTTATTGCGTATCTGGCGCATTACACCCTTTCAAAGGGTGCCAATTCTCGTGTATTTTAAATATTCATGTTCTGGGTCTTGAATGGATTGTTCTCTACTAAATCTTGCCGCAGTTTCACAAGTTTGATGGTACTAGCCCACTTGAYATCTATGGATAACCTCTTTAGCAACTCGTAGTTCTTTAGAATTCAAATGTTAGGGTAGGTTTACATACCTTCATGATGGCTCAGTCGTTTATTCACACTTGATGGTTTCAATTAGTTATATCCTGAATGTTCTTAAGGGCCTAATATTCAATCTTAGACGGCTTTTTCATAAAGATGAAATTTTCTCCTATCAGACATCCAGCAGCTGCACCGTGCAAACCAACGCAGCCCGTACTGGGCCAGGCTCAATGCTTTTCGGATTTCCAGACTTTCCTCTCACTCTTGGTCGGGGTATTGAAAGGAGTTTGTTCAAACAATCATGAGCGGGCCGGGGTAGCCCGAGCTTTCGAGAAGTGCAAAAAGCAGTAGATAAGGTATAGGTGTTTACAAATGTACGGATGTAAACAAAACACGACGTACTAAAAATATTATCACTGTGCCATACATCGCCCTTTTTGCTGGTAAAGGCAAAAATGTCGTCATTCTACTTTTTTGAATCTTCCCAATATGATGTAGATATGATATACATATGTTTATGTTTCAGTATCTGGCCTATCTAAAATTTTATTACATTATTATGTCAATTGTTTTGATGATCTTATTGCCAAAATATGGAAAAGGTTTACATAGTAGTAAAATTGGTAACTAAATGCCTGCACCGAATTACTGGAATACGGCCCCGAAAAGTGGCTTTAATTCCCTAAAATTCATTAACTCAGATTTATCCGCATAGATAATGAACTAAACACTGCTTAGTAAAAGACTAGGGACTAAGGCAACCAGTTATTTAGGAGATCCAATCGAATTTACCGAGCTTGAGCTTGGATTGGGTACAGGGGTAGGATATATTACAATAGAAGTAGACGGGCTTTTCGGAAACTTTGGAGGTCTACCAATCGGTGGCTTGAGAAAAAATGTTTTACTATTTACTTGTGCGCAAGTGGATTGGCCACTATGATTCGAACTCTTGATATCATTGCTCCTAATTTCCAAAATTTTGGAATGGGAGAATGGCGAAAAAGTGCTACCACAAGGAGGGTTCTTGAAATTAGTTTGGACGGCCATTTTCGGCGATGTGGTAGTTGGACATATTGTTGGAGACTCTCGACTTGTATCAGCTGTAGCCTTCGGGATGCTTAACTTCAAAGCGGGCTTTTCTGAGAGCTTCCCTCTATTTCTATTTAGCTGATTTAAATGATGTACCATTGTCTGCACTGGAGCAGGTCCATCTGATGTACTCGGAACATCATCAACCGGCGGGGACATAGTTTGTCTTGTCCGAAATGTCACGTTATCATTCGTGACATCAAATGACCTTCCAATTGTGTTTGAATTCGCCGGAATAATTTGAACAAATTGCGATTGGACGGGCGGAATATTGTTCATTAGATTTGAAGGTAACGCGGGTTTTGGTAAATTATCATAAGGTGACGGATAATAACTACCATAGCCAGGCTGATTGGGTCCAGGAAAGAATTGCTGACTATCCAATTTCATCCTCTTATCCATGCGATCTCCATAAGGTACTCTATCTACTTGGAATTGTTGACCATTAATATCTTTGTATATGTTAGTATAAAACCCCCCTCCAAGGTGCAACTGATCTCGTGGCATAGCGTAATTTATACCATTTTTTGAATGGTCGGAAATATTGGATCCATTACGGGATACGTTTCCTTGGGCGTTTACCAACGATGTTCCTATAGCAGCGTGTTCGATTTCATTTGATACCGGCAGAACGTTCAAGTTCCCACTACTTTGATTTCCAGATGAATTCTGACCGGAAAGTGCGCTGTTTCCAAAGTTGGAATCAGGTTCTAACACGGCCGTTCTTCTTCGCCTACGTTTTTTTTCATTTAGGACAACATGCGGTTTCTTGACATAGTCACCATAATCGGAAGGCTCTATGACGTTATGAGGAAGATCGGCATTGTTTTGGTGGACATTGATTAACTTTCCCATATCGACAGAAGAGTATTCATAAAAGGTATTATTAGATCCCAATATAATGACAGCAATATCCACTTGGCATAGTACGGACAGTTCATGAGCTTTCTTGAAAAGTCCTGCTTTTCGTTTTATGAAAGTTACCGTACGATTCCTATCGTCCTTGATAGGCTCAATCTCAATCTTTCTTCTACCCATTTAGCAGTAAGACGTCGAAAGTGGCTGTATTTGCTTATTTGCGACTTTTTCAATTTTTTCAATTTTTGATGAGATAAAAATTTGGGCTGTAGTTCAAATTTCTATATGCTTCTTTGCTTCCGTAAAACAAAGATTAAGCGCAAATATAAATTAAATGTGTAGTGTTATATAGTATGAACTACAGACATATGGAGTACAAGGGTGGATAAGGGCAGGATGTTTTTGAGTTCTTCACGAAGAATACAGGAAGCCGGGTATGCGTGGAGATTTAAGTTTTGCCAAGCCTCCAATTACTCGAGCGAAATTATTTTCGCAAAAGGACAAAGAGGTCCGTCTGTTGCTAAAAAAAGAAGGCGATGGCAATGCAATGAAGTTCTGAGCAAACTGTATCTAAAGCCGCTTGGTAAGCCACCATCATTGTGAACGGTACAGGTATAGGGTACCCATCATTTTACGTAAGCGTTAAAGGAAGAAGTAACAACTAATAATGCAAAGGCCTAGATACATAGATACATAGATACAAACATACATAGATACATACATATATACATACGTCTTTCGCTTCACCCGCCCTCTTCATTTTTTTCTCTCAAACTAAAGAAAGAGCATAGGCCAGCAAAGCATGCTTCGGTTCGGCAGCGCAGCTTGATAAGTGCAAGGTTATCTCATCCTGTTTTCAGTTGTTGCGAATGCTAAACAAGTGAAATAAGTGTTGTAGTGAGAACATCCTCACAGCTTTTACATTTTTTGTGTCGTCTTGGCAAGCGATTATTTCTCCCTACGATACATGCTTTAAACGAGGCAAGCTGAAAAACATATACGTCCGTACTTTCGTTTCTCACATTCAAGCGGAGGTTTTGGTCGAAGTGAAATCTTGGCACGGTCATGAGGATCACCCTCCACCATCCCATCTCTCCTTTCCTATAACCCCCTTCTTTGTTTCTCTCTGGAACGGATTATCACGCAAGTTTTTTATAACGCGAAGCATCGGGAAATATTTATTCCGACTGAAGGAGATTCTGCCCCTGTACCTTTTTCTCATTGGCGTACCCTCCCACTGCACTACATTCCCACAACACGAGAACCTCTTCCTCCGGTTCTCATTCTTCTCAAAGAATCGGGCTTCGGGTAGCTCTTTATTTTTATCGCTTGTAGAAAAGATAGTTTGCATATTCTGGGTTTTACGGACTATATAATAGACTTCATAAGGGGTTTAACAGGGCCCGAATAATAATACCAACGATCTGCGAAAAATACAATAGAATACTTAATTAAACAAAAAAGACCGATGGGAAGATTTCGTTGGGATTATCCAGAAAACTCTGTATCTGGCTTTTGGGGCGAAACAACCTCGACCATCGACTGGTGCGAAGAGAACTATGTGGTCTCTCCATATATTGCAGAATGGTCAAACACTCTCACAAACRGTGTGTTTATACTTTCTGCCGTATATACAACCTACTCCGCATACAAGAACAAGCTGGAGAAAAGGTTTTTACTAATAGGATTCGGGTACGGCTTAGTCGGTGTGGGATCATTGCTATTCCATATGACTTTAAAGTACAGATTTCAATTGCTGGACGAGTTACCCATGATATACGCCATGTGTGTTCCGACATGGAGTCTAGTTTGTGAGGCCAAAGAGGCGCTGCTCAATGGGGACAATCAAAGAAAGGTTCCATTATTCGAACAGATATTTATCGGACTCATTATTGCTGTAGCCGTCACAACAGCAAGCATACTTTACGTTATATACAAGAACGTCGATATTCACCAGATTCTGTTTGGGGTGCAAATCGTAGTCGTTGCTGCTGCCGCGGTAATCTTAACATATCGATACGTCCATGACCCACTTGCCAAAAGAAATCTTCGCACTTCAATGGCACTTGGAGCAGTGTTATTCTTATCGGGTTACATATCATGGCTATTAGACATCCATCTATGTTCATTCTGGGTGTATGTTAGAAGAAGCATTCTGGCCTTACCGCTTGGTGTACTACTTGAATTACACGGATGGTGGCATATTTTGACTGGAATGGGAATTTATTTCTATATTGTTTCTTTGGAACATTTAAGGGTCATTACATTGAACGTTAGCTCTGATTACCTGTTTATTTGGAGATGGAAAGTGTTCCCTGAATTGGTAAGAAAAGGACGCAATCCGTCAACAAGATACTCTCTTGAACTATTTGGGCCTTATGTAGAAAATCAGTCAGTCGAGGCTAATAAGAAGAAGAATTAGTTCTATCTTCTATAGAGAATTAGCATATTTAAGAATGTATATACATATATGTTTGATTTCTTTTGTTTAACGTCTAATAATGAGTATTTATAAAGAAGAATAACTTTGCAAAATATATTAAATTTCTTCATTGCGAAGGGAAGCCTTCTATTTTCGGGATATGATTTTGATTTTTTAATTGACATACCTACCTATTTGAAAGGATACCCTGTACGGCGTCGGCGGCAAAAACAAATTATTATTATAAAGCGGCTGGAACTGAAGAAAGTAAACAAACAAAGTACAGTCTTTCCAAACACAAACATCGACCAAGGTTTACATTATAAAAAGAGAAGAATTGGTAAGCCCATCATGATCCGAAATAATGTACTAAATGATATCGCGGGTTCTGCTAGAATGAACGTCAAATGCAAGCAGCAAGTAAAAAGAAAATTGGGAAGAGTTGAAGCGCAAGGAATAGGTCTAGGTGCCAATGAAAAGCCCACATCAGAGGAAAATTTCAAGCACACAAGTTACGAGGAAAAAGTAGATAGGGAAAAAATTAAAATGCACTACCTCTATAAGAAAGGGGGCACTATGACCGACATCCCTAAACTGGTGATAAATCAACATGCTGATATAAGAGAGCGTGAAAGCAGAAAATGCACACCTGAACACAACATAGGAACAACAACCTCTGAACGCGAGCCACCATTACTAGAGGATGTCCCTCAATCAATCAAACAAGCGAACCGACATTTTGAGGATAAACGTGATTGGTCCCAGCTTAGTACAAGTAAAATCTGTGAAATTCTGGAAGATATTTCGTCTAAAAAACGTAGAAGTAGGGTACACTTCTCTTCATTACAGAAGAAAGAAAACCCACACAAAAGATATCTGAAGAAAGATGACGAAGGAAATCAGGACTGGTCACAAATTGCAAATGAAGACATATGCGAACTGATAGAGAAGATCGCTAGTAGACGCAACAACAGTCTTAAAGAAATCGATCGTTTATGTTCGCAGAACCAAGAGAATTCAGAAACAATTCATTTATCTGAAAATGGTACACTTATAGGAGAACCAACGAACACTCGGCAACGTAATGCGAAAGGGAGCAGCGAGAACACGACAGAAAAGCATTCTGATTTCGAAAGTAAAATTTCAAGAACAGTTTGTCTTCCATACCAGGAAAAAGAACTACGATTGATACCCTTTTTACAAAGGCAAAGAATGGAACCAGCCATAATCTCTAGAAGTGGTGTTAGAGAATTTAGGATGAGAAAGTTTACTAAAAAACTCAAACCGTGTCCAAGAAGCCCTGTGAAGGAGTTTTTTGGCGTAGGAATTATTATTTCCAGTCAATCACTGTCTTCCAAACACGTAATCTTTTTGCATCAAAACTCCGATTTAAGATTCCTTCGAGGTATTTTGGGCCGCAGTAGACGCTCTTTCTTGCTCTCCAAGCTCGAACAGACACATGCTGAGATCGGTCTATCCCTTATCAAACCACCACAGACTACTTCGCCTTTTTTTGCGACAATAGTTTTAAATATTCGACTCGGTTCCAAAGCGTTTGCCGCGATATGCCATTACGAACCGCAAGCCATACTGTTCGATTCAAGAGGACTGAAAACAAGGAACTGTAGCACGCACTCGAGGTTTTCACGTCCCCTCCACATTCCTTATGAAGCAACGGCGATAGAAGAGATCGATCATCTAGATTTGAACAGTGAAGACAAAACATCACAGGGGAATACGGTTGTTAAAAATGAAAGGCTTTTCAATGATTGCCTGAAAAAAAAAAGTAGTGCTGATCCTTTGAATAGTATGAAACGTCTTAGCAAAACTCAGCCTTTAGAAGCTAAGAATAGGCTTCATCAAAATGTCACGATTAATGTTCAAGGAAGCGTAACTGTTAACAACAGTCTTTTTGCCTCTCTGTGTGGGCTTTTCCACAGCCTATGCTCTAAAGGCTATTGGAATAAAGTTGATTTATCAGAAACATTATTCTATGACGATTTGACTAACAGATGGGTGAAGATGGGAGATCTAGTACAGTATCACTAAAAATGAATGATATCTCCAATACGTTTATAGAAAGTAAGCATACCGAGACAAACACACATATGTATGTGCATTTACTTAAGATGATAACAAATCATTGATATTTACCGAATATTTAAGTGGTATATGGAATAAAAAGCTCAAAAGAACGTGATACTATTTACAGATTTTCCGGAACCCTTCCATGCTTTATATCTTCTCCTAATGGGAAGGCAAACGATATATGTCTCCATTAACCTTCATTCTATGTATGGCAACTTTCGTGTCATCTTCATGACTCTTTGGTAGTTTATCATTCGGCTTATTTTCAAATAAAGACCCCATCAATATCATATCATTGGTCGTCGCATCACATAAAAAGGCAACATAGTCCACAACATCGCGATCCAATATCTCGCTTTTCTTGGTTTGTTGATTGACGTTGATTAGTCTTTGTTTTGTATCGAGTTTATATATTAATTGTAAGTGTTCTAGGGGCATTCCAGGGACCATGATGGGTTGTATGGATACCAATTTCGGAACAGCATTGAACTTGATCAATTGCCAGTCTAATGTGGCATTGCTTGGCAGTTGACGGGATCTGGCTTCTAGGGCCTCTTGAACCCATAATGAGACAGATCCTTTTATTTCCGATAGATTTTTACGAGCAAATGATGTATTTACATTAACATACGTCTCAATAGCTTTGTTTTTCCAGAGTAAGAAAGATGGTTTAATGCCCGATTGGAAACGAAATAACGCAACTTGAACAGAGTTTAAGCCAAAAGTGTAAAGTCTTCTGACTAAGGCATTCGCAACAATAAGGGGATGAGTAAATACGCTAGGAAGATTTTTGTAGGCTGAAGGAATGAATACTTCTGATGCAACCCCCAAATGCCTAGGATTGAAATCCTGCTGTTTGCTTTTGTCTTTCTTTTCTGTGGGTTCACTTTCCTTATTTAAAGTCAACCGCGAAGTTGTAAATAGTCGTTGTCTATTGATTGATATCAACAAAGACTTTGTGGGAGAGTTAAAATATGCAGGTTTTAGTAGGTTCATCTCATAAGCGTAGTTTGGAGCGATTCTGCTAGATTTCTGAAGCATAGTCTTATTATCCTGATTTTTTAAAGCCTCTTCCTTTCGTACTTTTTTATTTCGTGAATATGGGTAGAAAGCCGGTAGAATATTTCTCGGACAAATGAATGAATTCCATTTATCGAAGAACGCCTAACAATTACTACACCAGATTAAAATTGCCAAAAGGGTTGCCCATAATCGAATATCCTTTGTACTTGAAACTTGGAGAGGATTTTTGCTTAGGTGTCTACTTCTATACGTCTACTTCTATATTTCTAGTACATACAAGTTAAATGTAGTGTGTAGGATGAGCATGTCATTCTTCTGATGATTATGAAATAATCAAAAAACCTAACGATCTCTAGCATCTTGAAACGTGAACACAAGACATGCTCCAAGCCTTTGCCTACTTTTTGGTCTGGCAAACCGGGCCTCTCGTTATGAAAAAAAAGACTTTTTTTGTTGTTAAACAGAAGGTGGGCGGCAAATTTTTAGTTCTTTCATATGTTAAATAAAGAAGAAAGGTATCATTAAAATATAAGCGTGATCTTGGAGCAAGAACGTTTCAAAGTCAAAACAAGCAACATGAAATACGTTGTTGATCTGCAAGTGCGAGGATCGTCTTTATGTGTTATACGGCGTATGTTTAAAGAGGAACAAAGTTCTTCGTCACAGTCTAGTTTAGACTCCAAACAAGATAACAGTAATGAAAGGTTAGAGGAGTTTTTAAATCTGCTAAAGATGGTTGTTAGGAGAAAGTTGGAAACCATCCCAAACAGCCGCTTGAAGGATTCGATTATAACAGGGCAAGAGTTGATGAGAGAGGGACAAGGGAGCATTGAAATTAAAGATCCACCAACAGATGCTCAGCAGCATTTGATTAGAAGTTTAGCAAAAGTTTTATTGCATCAGTTTTCAAGCACAAGTACCTCTACAATGGCAGTGAACGAGGGACAGGATAATTTATTTTTATCCCTATTTGTTAGAAAAATTTCGATCGAGCCAGTGTCAGTCTCTCATGCTCCCACTAGATTGAACTTTCATGAAAAATTGAATTTGGACCAACATATAGATTCTATTTTATGTTCTGAGGAGATTGAAGAGTCAAGAACATACCAAGTCGGGGCGGTTGATGAATTCATGCTCCATCCCTTTTGTTGCTTGGAAGAGTACAAAGACTCAAAAAGTGGTAACATACTGTCTGCAGAATTCGACAAGATTGACTTAGAAGTGGATGGAGAAGACAATTTTGAAGGGGAGACTTTAAACTCCTGCACCAATTCAGTAGAAAATTTTAATATTCCACTTACGAAGCAGACACTCGATCTCGTAAGCATATCATTTCTTCCAAGTACCAACTTCGAAGGCCAATGGGAGTCATTGTATTTCGGTAACAATATTAAAGAGAGGCTCTATAGTTATGCAACCATTTCCCTCAAAATAGCAAATTTCAAACAAAACGGAAATTCAAATGAAGAAGACGTCAGAACCCTAATAACAAACAATAAATTACTTCTTGTTCACGGCCCCCCAGGAACAGGTAAAACAACCTTGTGCAAAGCCCTTTGTCAAAAACTATCCGTGAGGAGAGAATTCTCTGAAGCTTCCAATACCATCGATACAAACTATAAGGGGATAATAATTGAATTATCTTGTTCACGCATCTTCTCTAAATGGTTTGGAGAGTCATCAAAAAACATATCAATAATATTCAAAGATATTGAGGAGCTTTTAAAGGTTAATGAAGAGCGCGGGATTTTCGTATGTCTCTTGGTAGATGAGGTAGAGGCAATAGCATGTTCAAGAACAAACCTACTGAATAGAAATGAATCAACGGACGGTATTCGTGTCGTGAACACTTTACTAACTCAACTTGACAGGCTGAAAAAATATCATAACTTTCTAACATTGGCTACGTCTAATCTGCTGGATTCATTGGACGATGCCTTTGTTGACCGGGCAGACGGGATCTTTTTTATTGGAAACCCAACAGCGGAGGGAATCTTGCATATTTTAAGAGTGTGTATTGAAGAAATGGTATCTTTAGGTATAATTTCGTTTCACTCTGGATCTTCCGGAACCTCATTCTTTGAGAAATATCAAGAAATTTTAAAGAAAATTGCAATAAAATGCTCGGTATGTCCTTTTAATTATTTTTACACAATTTTTTTTTTCATTTACAACCATTTTTTACTAACCATTGTCATCAAAGATGAATGCATACTCAAATCAGTCCCTTGACATCAGCGGCAGAACTACAAGAAAATTACCATTGATGTGTCTTTCCGAATACTTCCGGACATTTCCTGTTGAACATAATGAGTTCGTCGTGGCATTAGCCATGTCAGCGCGAAAGCTGGGCAGTGCGCGGAAATAGTGAACGCGGTATTTTCTCTTAATCTTTTTATTTTGCTCTTTCTTTTGTCTCATACTCATGTAAAATACTTTCGCGAACCCTATTTTCCAGCGCCTTGTTGTCGCCTCGCTTGTATGCTCAAAAATTTTTATAATGTATTTTAGGATCAATGATAAATTCATTTCGCGTACTTTAAAAGCACTATTTCAAGATCATAACATGTTAGAGACTTGATTACAGAATTGGTTCATCTTAAGAGTCAATTCTACGAGGCAAGACTACTCAAGCACACAATGAAACATATTATAAAGAAGGCATCCGTACTTACTCTGCTACCACTTATCGCCGCAGCCGCAGCCGCAGCCACCTCAGCTACCTCAGTTGATAATGCAGAGACTCCTGTGGACACTGAAGGCCCAGCACATTTAAAATCCTTTTTAATGTCCATTTCTATGATTGGGCTTTCTGAAATTGGTGACAAAACCTTTTTGATTGCAGCTTTGATGGCTATGCGTCATCAACGACTTTTGGTGTTTTCAGCAGCAGCCACATCTCTTGCGATAATGACTGTTTTGTCTGGTGTAGTGGGCCATTCCGTTGTTGCCTTTCTTTCCGAGCGCTATACAGCATTCTTGGCTGGTATGCTGTTTCTGGTGTTCGGTTATAAATTGACCATGGAAGGTTTGGAAATGTCTAAGGACGCAGGAGTTGAAGAAGAAATGGCCGAAGTCGAGGAGGAAATTGCAGTCAATGACATCAACAAGGGTATGGACGATGTTGAAAAAGGTGGTGAAGCTACTCACGCTAAACAGTTGAGGAACTCTTCGACAGTTACAAAATTTTTACATAAATTCCGTGAACTAGCATCGTTTATGTTTTCACCAGTTTGGGTTCAAATATTTTTGATGGTCTTTTTGGGAGAACTAGGCGACCGTTCACAAATCAGTATTATTGCCATGGCTACTGACAGTGACTATTGGTTTGTTATTGCAGGTGCCGTTGTTGGGCATGCTATTTGCAGTGGTCTAGCCGTGGTAGGTGGGAAACTATTGGCTACAAGAATCAGCATAAGAACTATCACTCTTGCTAGTTCATTTTTGTTCTTCATTTTTGCTCTTCTTTATATTTATCAAGCATTCACAATTTCAAATTGAAGTTGCGAAGGCTCCCTCGATATTGGTAACCCTGGTGGCTACTTGGACGTTATTTTGCTGTTATTGCGCTATACTATTTCAAGATGTGCCTTGAAAAGAATATTTATAGATATATATTACTATATAAACGGCTGATATTTATTTAATGAAGCTTATTTTATGTTAGGCTCATCGTTTACTTTGCAGGCAAAACTTCGGGGAGTGGTGCTTGCATTTTGGGTATAATTAGCCTGGTCCAGTGCTTGTATCATGTTCGTAATTGGAATTTTGTAGTAACCTTTTCCTTATTATGCTATTGATCGTTTCATCAGTTTTCTTTTCGAGCTCTTCCATAGCAGACGCGAGCTTAGCTTTGAGGTCGCCAGTTTCAGAGACTTTGCCAATGCGTACTGTTTGCTGATCTCTCTGAAGAGAAATGTGTGAATGCTGGTCTTCCTCACCCATTTCGATATGACTAATTTCTTGTTCAATAGTGCTCAATGAATCAGAGGACGGTGACGGTTGAAGTACATGGCCGTTAACAGTTCCATCTAAAGCCTTCAAAAAGGGAGCACCAAACTCGGTTGTGCTTAGCTTGTTAGCCTTGTTAATACGGGCTCTTAACTGACTTAAACTTTTGTTTCTCTCTATTGTTAAGTCTCGGAGAGAAGGCATGATGATAAATATAAATGGATATTGCAGCAACGTCTTTCTTGCTTGTGATGACACAGAAGCACTGTAAATGGTTGAAGACTCCTCTGTAACAGTTCATGTTAGGTAAGTTGAGGATACAGTAACCTCTACTGTAGGAATAAACGGCATACGTATTGGCGCTGAAGCACGCAAGTAACTTCGCGCCTTGACATGTTAACCCGTACATTTGTACATCTGTACATTTGATCCTCTTTGTTTAAAATGCCCTGTCTGAAAATATTTCAAAGCTAGCGGCAAATAGACGCGCTCCGCGGAATTGTAACTTTATGCATTAATCTCAGCAATGGCTATAGTTAAATTTCATAAGATTCACTTCACATATAATTTTAGTTGGCTCAATAATAGAAAAAAAGCAACAAGACAACTAAGACTAAGCAACAATGCCAAGTACGTATTAAACCCCATCGGGAAAGTGAGAGATTGTTCAATCTCTCATTCCAATTTCTATCGAAAGAGGTTCGGGTCCTCATAAATATATGAGAATATGAAATTAAAACACACACATTCAAAGGTGCCACCAACAGACTGAAATACTTTCTACCTTAACTACATCTTTGTTTACACTGAACTCCCGACACTTCAGTTGAAAGGAAGTTGTAGAAGAAAAATAAGGTACTCCAAGCGAATTTTTCAAAGACATTTTTTTGGAGAGAATGAAAAGAGTATTTCATCCACTGTAGGCGGAAACTGAATTATGCGTTCTTAATTATCATATTTCTATAATATTTATGAGCACTTTCTTGGACCTCTTGCGCTTTATTTTTACAAAGAAACCTTTGACTAACAAGTTTATCACATTATTTGTTTTTATTTTCATATAGGAGCCCCAAGAACATACTCTAAGACTTACTCTACCCCAAAGAGACCTTACGAATCTTCTCGTTTGGACGCTGAATTGAAGTTGGCCGGTGAATTCGGTTTGAAGAACAAGAAGGAAATTTACAGAATTTCTTTCCAATTGTCTAAGATTCGTCGTGCTGCTAGAGATTTATTGACCAGAGACGAAAAGGACCCAAAGAGATTGTTCGAAGGTAATGCTTTGATCAGAAGATTGGTTAGAATTGGTGTCTTGTCCGAAGACAAGAAGAAGTTGGATTATGTTTTAGCTTTGAAGGTTGAAGATTTCTTAGAAAGAAGATTGCAAACTCAAGTCTACAAGTTGGGTTTGGCCAAGTCTGTTCACCACGCCAGAGTTTTGATTACTCAAAGACACATTGCTGTTGGTAAGCAAATCGTCAACATTCCATCTTTCATGGTCAGATTGGACTCTGAAAAGCATGTCGACTTTGCCCCAACTTCTCCATTTGGTGGTGCTAGACCAGGTAGAGTTGCTAGAAGAAACGCCGCCAGAAAGGCCGAATCTTCCGGTGAAGCTGCTGAAGAAGCTGACGAAGAATAAATAATTCGCTGATTTTATAACTGTATAATAATTTTTATAACTTTTCAAATCACGGATCATTTTTAAGTTGACCTTACTTTATATGGCTTTGGCCACTTGTTCAATTAAGAATGTGTGGGCTATGTAAATTTTACGGTTTTTTGAGCACAGAGCTCGAACACCGAATCACCACCTAGCTCATTTACGCTATATCAATATACATTAAAGTATTTCGTACAGCTTTGTATGACCGCGAAACTTAGTATACAAATATAGTGAGTGACTTTTCGATAAAAAACCCGATAATGTTCTTAGCGTGGGAAAGAGAATTACTAACATTTGGAAGCTCGCATTGCTAAAGAGGCCATATGTCCTGTTAACGTAATCCTGAGTTTATTGTATTCTTCTTAGTATTAGTTAAGGTTATTGAAATATTTTGTAATACCATAAGTTCATTAACCGCTTTCCGTTTTCATTATAATAAAACCCGTACATTTATATCACCCAGACATCTAATATTTGGCGAGGGATATGAAGCGCTTCGGCTAGGCTGCTTTTCTGGATATTATTTGGCACGTTCTCAGCCGAAACGAGCACGCTTTACCGAAGGCTTCCCTTGGCGTCCCGGCTGGAGGCAATTGGAAGTCCCGCTACCATCCCAGCGGCAATGCGAAGGATCATATGGACGTTAGACGGAGAGTCGCCTCTGCGCTTCACTGGAGTTTTGTCATTAACAAAGCTTGAAGTATAGTTAAAGGTAATATAGAAGGCATAGTACAATTTTAGCCATTACCAATTAAGCTTTGAAACAGGAAAACCAAGACAAAAATAACTAGCAACAATGGGTAAATCGTATGTGACTTGATAATATGGAATACCGAAAAGCAATATGTGGAACCTCAAACTAGAAAAAATTCCGACAGAATTGAAAGACTTTAAGAAAACGCTTCCCATACATATCCTTTAATATGAGTGCAGTAAAGTGCGAATGATAATGATATACAACGGATTAGTGGAACTTGACTGGGTTTTCAAGCGGCTAGACATCGCGATGGTTTGTGCCCGTACTATGGAACCAATATTACAGAGTTTGCAGTAATAATTCATCCAGCAATGAAAATGAACTAAATGGGAGTGAGCGTTAAAACGACTTTTTCTACGTAAGGTGAAATATAAGTTGAGGTCCATGCTTAAAAAGGCTGACCAAAATAGTAGAGTACTAACATGAATTGATAAATCCTTTCTTTGATTTACTTCCTTTTGATACAGACACGGTTACAGATCTCGTACTCGTTACATGTTCCAACGTGACTTCAGAAAGCATGGTGCCGTCCATCTTTCTACTTACTTGAAGATCTACAAGGTTGGTGACATTGTCGATATCAAGGCCAATGGTTCTATCCAAAAGGGTATGCCACACAAGTTTTACCAAGGTAAGACTGGTGTTGTTTACAACGTTACTAAGTCTTCTGTTGGTGTCATCATCAACAAGATGGTTGGTAACAGATATCTAGAAAAGAGATTGAACTTGAGAGTTGAACACATCAAGCATTCCAAGTGTAGACAAGAATTTTTGGAAAGAGTTAAGGCTAATGCTGCTAAGCGTGTTGAAGCCAAGGCTCAAGGTGTTGCCGTCCAATTGAAGAGACAACCAGCTCAACCAAGAGAATCCCGTATTGTTTCTACTGAAGGTAACGTTCCTCAAACTTTGGCTCCAGTTGCATACGAAACTTTCATCTAATTTACCCGATGCTGGTTTTGTATCGAAAAAGATTTTCAGGTTTTAGGTTTTATTTTTTGTCTATTTTTAAATATATAATATAATAAAAAATAAATTGTGTCTAATATCCATAATTTGTACATTTACGTCGCTTTCTGTTACGTTTTACTCTCAAAGTTGTAGGATAAGATGCCGAGGACTGTCAGCCTTATTTCTTAGAATAATATTTCTAAATTAAATATTGCTTTCGATTCCTCGGTTCCGGCTTTCTTTAGTGAAAAATTAGCATCTGGTTAAAAGTGGCAAGTAAAAATCAAGAAATTAGCGTTGAGGCAAACTTTACGAACAGGCTTTTATCTGTACAAAAAGGCCACTCAGCTGCTTCTATTGATAGCCAATCCAAGCACGGTCAACTGAGATAATAGAATCTGACAATTTCGTTCACCTATACCTTACATTTTTGTGTCAAACTCACCCACTTGGAAAATTTATCCTTTAATTATTAAAGAGCGTTAAGATGCCTAAAAAGTCTATTGAAGAATGGGAAGGTGATGCTATCGAATCGGTCCCTTATTTGGCAAGTGATGAAAAGGGTTCAAATTATAAGGAGGCCACACAAATCCCATTAGATCCAAAACAAATTGAAATTGAAAATCATCCAACAGTAAAACCATGGGTACATTTTGTTGCTGGCGGTATTGGGGGCATGGCAGGTGCTGTGGTTACTTGCCCCTTTGATTTGGTGAAAACTCGACTACAAAGTGATATATTTCTGAATGTGTACAAGTCGCAGGCCGCCAATATAAGTAAAGTGTCTACTCGTCCGAAAAGTATCAATTATGTTATTCAAGCTGGGACTCACTTCAAAGAAACACTGGGAATCATTGGCAATGTGTACAAACAGGAAGGTTTCAGGAGCTTGTTCAAAGGTTTGGGTCCTAATTTGGTTGGGGTTATTCCAGCGAGAAGTATCAATTTCTTTACTTACGGTACTACCAAAGATATGTACGCCAAAGCGTTCAATAATGGTCAAGAGACTCCTATGGTTCATCTCATGGCTGCTGCAACAGCGGGTTGGGCAACGGCAACGGCAACCAATCCTATTTGGTTGATTAAGACTAGAGTACAGCTTGATAAAGCCGGAAAATCATCAGTTAGACATTACAAAAACTCCTGGGATTGTTTGAAGAGTGTTCTCAAAAATGAAGGTATCACTGGTTTGTACAAAGGTTTAAGTGCTTCGTATTTGGGATCTGTTGAAGGTATCCTCCAATGGCTGTTATATGAACAAATGAAGCACATAATAAAACAAAGATCTATTGAAAAATTCGGATATCAATCTGAAGGTGCAAAAAGCAGATCTGAGAAAATTAAGGAATGGTGCCAAAGATCAGGAAGTGCTGGTCTTGCAAAGTTTGTAGCCAGTATAGCTACGTACCCACATGAAGTTGTAAGGACAAGATTAAGGCAAACACCTAAGGAGAATGGTAAACGGAAGTATACAGGTCTAATACAAAGTTTCAAAATCATAATCAAAGAGGAGGGCCTATTTTCAATGTACAGTGGGTTGACCCCACATTTAATGAGAACAGTTCCCAACAGTATAATAATGTTTGGCACATGGGAGATTGTTATACGGTTATTGTCATGATTTTACAAGCTAAGAAAGTTGAGTTTCATTTAAAAAAAATACTTGGTTTGAAAAAAAGAAAAGAAAAAAGTACACTTTATAGGATTTAAAAGTCAGTTGAAGTTTATAGAAGGCTTTCTTATCTCATTTAGTTCCCTTCGTCCGTTTTTTTGTCTTGCGTTATTTATTGTAATATATTGATGACCCTCATTTACTTCGTTTGGTAAATTTGGCTCTTTTATACTTGTAAATACTTTTACCAAATTATTTGGAATAATAAACATGATTCAAAAACTCGACCGTTGTAACCAAAGTTCAACCAGTAGTCAATTTCGGCGTCGTATCTATCGAAATTGGTTTTTCTCCTGCATGTGTAAACTTTAAAATAACGTCAACGTTAAAAGGTTTTGATGGCTTGGTATCTCGTACAAGGAGTGAAGCATCCTCTTCATTTAGGGCCTCTTCATGTTTGAAATCGTGTTTTTCAAATTCGTTTCCAAACGTATTACGTGCCCAGTTTGTTATGTCTTTGTCCTGTTGTAATAGCTTCTGTATTTCTTCATCCTTCAACAAATTTGTCGTTATTCCGGATGTTTCTCTAGCGTATTTCATCCATTCATCTACTTCAGGAATGTTCTTTTTTCTCAAAAGTGTAGTGATCAAACTTTCATGCGAAGTAGTTGGAAATTTAGGCAATGGATAAACGACCGTTGAATCTAAAGATTCTTGGAAATGTTGCAAGGTAGATGTAACGGACACGAGTTGCGACAATGTGACGTTTAGTTGTGATTGTAGTGTATACCATTGCGGTAGTTCAGCTTTAGACATCTCATCCCTGATTCTTCTCAATGAATGAGTTAATTGAGCCAACCGCATACGTACAGCATCTAAAGCTTGGCCAGGTACTCCATTGAAATCAGGATTAACATCTTCTTGGAGGGAGCCTTGGTTGCCTTCTGGCACAAGTGATCCGTTGGATTGTGACATATTACTCGCCGTTTTGCTTGGTCCAATGCCTTTAACTTTCTCTTCTTGCCCTGGACCTTTTTTCACTTGTGAAATATTCAGCTCTTTAATTTTGACAAAAGCGACTTTTCTATTATAGTGGCTGTACTTTTTTTCAAATAACAGATCTCTAAAAAACTTTCTAAAGGGACTTTTATCAAGCTTTTTTGATATCTTTCAGACATGAAGGCATTCTATAGTCTCTTAAGCACTCTTGTTGTTTTTCTACACTCTACCATTACATATGATTGAATTGAATGGACCGCAAGAACACCCAAAGAACAATATAAGAGCGAAAAGAGTGACCAAGCTTCAACACCTAGACAAGAAGAGAGTACGAGATCAAATTGAATTGCTCACTAAAAAACTAGATAAAAACCAAGAGGAAACACGCCTACTGGCTAAGTTGAGAGATGATTTACAAGCTTCTGACGAACGTTTAATAGGTTATGAAGGGAATAATAGTGAACTTGGTGTAAGGAGTATATTCTATGATAAAGATTGGAATCCGAAGGGAGCTGCACCATCAAATTACAGAAATATTCCGTACAATCCTGGAACTTTCGAAAGGCGAACCGAAGTTAAAGTCAGACTAAGGAATCTTGGAAATATTGTCTTACCAGGCGAAAGCCCAAAATAGTAACTAAGAGGTCTTTCATCTACAATGTAGTCTTAATGGATTGCATGACATCTGCGCAATACTTTTTGTATAATAATATTTGTAGCATCAAAATTTTGATTCATATGTAAAATTTTACGTATATTTACATATTTCGTCTATCAAATAACTGAATCTGCAATAGGTACAAAATCGGTGGCTTATTTGGCTTTATGGAGATATTAAGGTTGTTCTTGTCCCACGAGGTTTTCCGCAGGTTTCCAAATCTGAACCGAATTATCGTTTGCCACACTGCACATTAACCACGGATCATGCACATCCCACGAGACATCATTTACTCCAAGCATGTGGCCACCGTGTGTAAATATAGTCTCTTCGCGGGCAGTATCCCATAGCTTAACTAGCCCATCCTCTTGGCCAGCTGTAGCCAACACCGTACTGAAATTTGGATTCCACTCCAAAGTGGAAATGGAAGCACCATGTTCCATGGTAGTGATTGGGCTTTCGTTCATTTTTCTAATATCCCACAAATTTAGTCTTCCGCTTGAATCTGCAGATGCTAATACTAGAGAGTTCCTGTAATTAAACTTACAGGAATTTACGCCACCTGTGTGGTTTTGACAGTTGCTCCTTAGCTTCTCCTTCTTGGTCCTTAGATCCAATAACGAAACAACATTTCCTTCAGTGCAAGCAGCAAATAGTGAATCATGTGTTGGCATCCACGTTACATCATTCACACCGCTCGCATCGCTCTCTATTGATACTAAGGGTGTATCTATTAGAGGATTCTCATGTGAATATTGTTTAATGTCCCAAATCTGAACTTGACCGTTGGAATGGGAAGACAGTAGGAGTGCTTCCTGCTGTAGGTTCCAGGCCAATGATGTGGCTTCATTTGCGTCTGCCGAGGAAGTATCCATGGCCTCCACGTCTTGAATGACTCCATGCGAGCCGAATAGCTTGGCCTCAAACGGATGCGAATTTTTGGACTGCCTTATTCTAGTGGATCCATGTTTCGTTCTATCGAAAATATAGATCGCACCATCTGAAGATGCGCCTGCTATGATATCTGGATTTTGTGGTAAATATCTTGCTCTATTACAATCTCCATTTGGGAAGAAAATGCTGATATCATCGACCAAGTGACTTGGGGGTAGTCTGGTTGAGTTTTCTGGTTTGAATTCCATTTCGTCCATGTCGAAGTTATTTAGAGATGACCATTTTATATGACCTAAAGTGGATATTTTGCTAATATAAATAGTCTCGTCTTCGGGTTTTTGAGAAGACGTAAATGAGGATAATAAGATCCGATGCTCATCCAACGTGGTGTCTAAATCAGGAAAGAATTGGCATGTTAGAGAAGGCCACTTCGTCGAATTTGTATTCAGGTAATCATAAAGGAGTTTAGTGTTCTTCTTCCAATGCGAATATCTTTCTTGCAAATCGACAGGGATATTGGAAGCTTCACCTGCTGGTTCTTCGGCACCCTGGCTCATCTTTGCATGCGTTACAATATTGTCTATCAAGTGGAAAGGTTTCTGATCTTTTTTGTGTACGATCGATAAGCACCTTTTAACACGGTTTGGTTGATCTACTTTTCAAATTTTTTGATTTGCGCGACACAATAAAGTCTTCGCGACGCTAAACTACTTCGTGTCCATTAATGCAGTGACGGAATTCATCGGGAACGCAGATGCGATGATGAAGTGGTATAGAATAATAATTTCAAATTACTCTTCCAGAAAACTCTTAACACACAGTTTGTTTTTGGAAAAAAACGTAATGTGTAGAGAATGTATATCCTCTAAATTACGAGCATTATATAACCAAATGTTGAAAATATAGAAATATGACATGTGTATAATAATATATAAGCAAAATTTACGTATCTTTGCTTAGAATATTGCTTAAATGTTCTTTAGGTATATATTTAAAAACGAACTTTTTACATCCATTCTTTGAATTGGTTGATCAACCCGTTGGTAGAAGCATCGTGGGTAGAGATACCGGAGGAGTTGTCTAATTCCTTACCAATGACCTTTGCCAAACTCTTACCTAATTCAACACCCCATTGGTCGAAAGAGTTGATGTTCCAGATAGCACCTTCAGTGAAAGTAACATGTTCGTAATAGGCAATCAAAGCACCCAAAGTGGCTGGAGTAATCTTTTGAGCCAAGATAGAGGTGGTTGGTCTGTTACCAGAGAAAACCTTGTGTGGGACCAAACCACCGGTGGCACCTTCGGACTTGACTTCTTCTTCGTCCTTACCAACCATCAAAGCTTCAGCTTGAGCGAAGAAGTTGGAAGCCAACATCTTTTGGTGTAATTTGTTTTCAATTGGGTTGTGGGATTGAGCGGCCAAAAGGAAATCGGATGGAATCAACTTGGTACCTTGATGGACCAATTGGAAGAAAGAATGTTGAGCGTTAGTAGCTGGTTCACCGAACAAAATGGAACCGGTGGAGTAGTCAGTGAAGACGTTACCTCTGGTAACAGATTTACCGTTAGATTCCATGGACAATTGTTGTAAGTAAGCTGGGAATCTGTGCAAGTATTGGTCGAATGGAGCAACCAAATGAGTTTGAGCACCGAAGAAGTTGTTGTACCAGACGGACAACAAACCACCCAACAATGGAATGTTGTCTTCCAATGGGGTTTCGGTGAAGTGGTTGTCGACAGCTTCGGCACCCTTCAAGAAAGCTTCAAAGTTGTCGTAACCAATGTAAAGGGCAACAGACAAACCAATAGCAGACCAGACAGAGTAACGGCCACCGACCCAACTGTCGAAACCGAACATATTCTTAGTGTCAATACCGAATTTGGCAACTTCACTTTCGTTGGTGGACAAAGCGGCGAAATGCTTGGCAATGTGAGATGGTTCGTTACCAGTCTTTGACAAAAACCAGTTCTTAGCGGTGTTAGCGTTGGTGATTGTTTCAGCGGTGGTGAAAGTCTTGGAGGCGATCAAAAACAAGGTGGTTTCTGGGTCGACAACCTTCAAAGTTTCAGCAATGTGAGTACCGTCAATGTTGGAAACAAAGTGGACGTCCAAGACACCAGCGTAGTGCTTCAAAGCTTCAGTGACCATGACTGGACCTAAATCGGAACCACCGATACCGATGTTAACAACGTCGGTGATCTTCTTACCAGTGTAACCCTTCCAAGCACCAGAGCGGACTTGTTCAGAAAACTCCTTCATGTGTTGCAAGACGGAGTCGACTTCTGGGGCGACGTTGACACCGTCAACGTACATTGGCTTGTTGGCTCTGTTTCTCAAAGCAACGTGGTAGACGGCACGGTCTTCGGTGGAGTTGATGTGTTCACCCTTGAACATAGCGTCTCTCAAACCGGTGACGTTGGCTTCCTTAGCCAATTCAATCAAGGCAGCGATGATTTCATCGTTCACCAAGTTCTTGGAGAAGTCGAACAAGATCTTAGAACCGTCGTAGTTGGTGAAAGTCTTGTTTAGTTTTTCGAAACGCTTGGCATCCTTTTGGAATTCTTGCTTGACAGACAAAGTCTTACCTTGGGATTCGTAAATTTTTTGCAATTTAGACCAAGCTGATAATTCAGTGGCCAATTTGAAGTTAGTGAAGGAGTTACTGGACATTTTTAGGCTAATACTTTGCTTTTCAATCAGTTTCACAAGATTGTAGGAAGAAAAAGAATAAGATAATAGGAGTTGATATAAATAAAAGAAAATTAAAAATTAACAAGATACAATAAAATTCAAGAACACGAGGGCAGAACCATTATAAGATAGGAGAACAATAAAAAATACAAAACCAAAGGAAGGAGAAAAAAAACCACACTTAAAACCAGCTTCTACAATAAAAACCACTCACTTTAACAGTTGTAGAATAGAATGTCAAAAGGTATATATAGACAGGAGCCTCCAATAAAGAGTGCGATTGGTGATGACTATCAACAAACCGCTTCTGACTTCGTATAATTTCCAGGGTGCGCGCATGGCTTCCTCAAAAGAGCGTCGCACCCACACACTACACCACCAATGATGTCACCAATTCGGTCTGTTGATTCCTTTGTTCTCTTGTCCTGCTACTGTACCTAATCACTGTCCACACGAAACATCTTCAGTGAAGTGACTAAGGGAATCAAGGGTAGGAAGATTGCATTTTTTTTTCCAGCCACTCTAACTTGTCCCATCTGTCAAACTTCCAATTACTTATATAATCGTTCGGTAATCAGAAGGCACACTATGCTACTAAAATGATAATGGACATATGTACATACATGGTTTACCACTACACAACGTTTAGCTGTAGATAATAAAAGCTAGCAACTCTCTTAGTGCTTGCGGTACCCTCAAGCCAGAAGAAGAGAGGGTTCTTGAAGTCGTGTGTTATGCAATACTGCTCCTAAGTGTGCCAACAAAAGCAATCGTTCTTGACTTCCTGTAATTCTCCCAGGCAAGGGCCGGCATGGCTTCCTCTAAAAAAATTCGCCACCCACACCCCCACGATCACTGGTCGAGTCTCTTGATGGTATCGACAATCTGACCCACGTATTTCTCGCCGTCGAACGCTACTTCCGGGTCATCAATCGCCTGTTCCGGTTCGCGTTTGGGGCCCTTGGCGGAAGTACCACGCTGGCCCTTCTCAGGGGGGGCTGCCATCCTCGTGGAGAGGTCGGGCTTGGCGTGTTTTAGCCGCTCATTTCTTTCTCTCATTACTCGCAGCAGCTGAGCGTGCGAGCGTCGCATCTGCGTAAGTCTGTTCTCGAAATCCTGCGGGAATCCGTCGTTGATGATAGGCTCTTTAGCCATGTTCTTCACATCATCTAGGGTGTCGATCTCAGACCAAGATACATCCTGCGTCTCAGTGGGTACTAGGTTAGAGTGCATTGTGATTCTGCTGCCGTTGACGCTTCTTTCGTACGCGGTGTTGCTCCTGGTGGTGGTGCCGGCGGCCGGTGAGTTGCTCGTCGGCGGCGTGTTTAGCTTCTTGGAAGCCTCCGGGGCCGGCAACGGGCCGTTGGCGGCAGCGGCGGCGGTAGCAACGGTGGAGTCTGGAGATCCTTTGATTTTTCTTTTGCCGGGCTTGAATTCCAGCTTTGCCGGCTGGGCGCTCGGTTCCCGGCTGTTGAATTTGCTTTCATAGCCCGGATCCATGTCGCTCACCTTCACCCGAATCGGTGGAACCTGCTTGTCCTCCATGCTGGTCTGCCCTTGTCTTGCGCTGGCTCCTGTACCATGCGGTCAGGGACTAAATGGAGAGCTTCTTATACCAGCGCATCTGTCTTATTTGTCCTTTTTTTTCGTTTTCTGGTTTCCTTCGGGGCCGATTGTGAAAAAAAGCAGGAGAAAAAAGCCTGCAATAAATAACCGCCGAAGAGGAAAGATACAATGTTAAAAAAGCATCTAATAGTTACATGATGAACCAGTATATACATTTTACATATTACAGACATCCTTTTTTTTTCTTCTTTTTTTTTTTTTTTTTTTTTCCCTCTTTTAGTATTGATTATGGTCTGAAGGCGCCCCCCGCAAGAGCCAAATTGCTTCTGCTGAATTTGACTTTGAAAACGGGTGTTTTCTTGGTGTAGAACGATGCCACTAAATCGCTGGTGGGGATGACCGTCCTTCTGCGTCCGTATTCCTTTATATCCTGGTTTATTGACGCGGTAACGTCGCCTAAGTACCCGATGAATGGCTCATCTGGCTCGGCGCTTGGCTCGGTAGTGGCTTTTTTCAAATCCCATACACGGACCGAATGATCGGCACCTCCACTGATCAGTACGTTTCCCTCTTTGCTGTAAGACAGAGAATATATGGCGTTCTTACCGTGTCCACGCATTTGCTTCAGCCTTTTACCTGTGCCAATGTCCCATATGTTTATAATACCATCTTCGCTACCCGTAGATAGCCACCTGCCATCCGGAGAAACGGCGATACAGATGACAGGTGCAGTATGGCCCAAAAATAATCTGACCGAGTCACCCGTGGAGACGTCCCACATTCTACACGTCTTGTCACTGGACCCGGTAAATACATAACAACCATTTGGATGGAATGACACACAGTCAACATCATTTAAATGTCCAGCAAATATTCTTAATGGGTATATGTGATCACATGACCATAGCCGTGCGGTTTGGTCGTGCGACGCAGTGGCGAAATAGTGGCCCAACGGAGAGAAGTTAACGTCCCAAACGGGATGATTGTGGCCTTTGTAACTTACTAATGCAGTGTGTGTGTCCATGGACCATAGCCTGACGGTTTTGTCTTCGGAACCTGAAAGCAAGTATTTATTATCGGGACTGAAACTCGTGGCATACACTGTCCCGCTATGCCCGACTAGGGTTTTACAAGTTGGATCATCAGTATCCCTGTGTTCGCTATTGTTATTGTTCGGCATGATGTTAGGATTGTTTAAAGATGAACCATCAAGTGACCAGATCTTGATGTAACTGTCTTGGAACCCGGCGGCTGCTATTCTACAATCATCACTGAAATCTAAACATGACATGTCCTTATTTGTATTTTGAAAGGTGTACATGCATACACTGGGCAATGCCAATTGCAGATTATCTAATTTGATAGCGTCACGGGATTCTTTGACCTTTTGGATCTCCAGTTTTAAATCTAATGCCGTCTTTGGAGGCAGAGGTAATATATCTCTTGCAGGAGAATATAAATTGCTGTCTGTTTTCTTATCGTCCACTTTCAACTCAATTTCCTTCTTCTCCTCGTCTTTGGCGGTTTTCTCTTTAACTTTATCTTTATCCTCTTCGCCAGCGTATTCTTCAAATCCTTCGTTATTCATGGCTTTATATTCTTGCAATAAAGTCCTACTGTTTGCCTCGGAATTATTTTCATCCGAGGTTTGTTGATTTTGTTGTTTCTCTTGATCATCCTTAATCTTCAATTCTGTTTCGATTTCTTTTACGAATTCTTCATCTTTGGGGAAAGGTCCCAGCTTGACAGGAACAGAATTCATTTCTAGGTTTTGTTTCCCATTCCCGTTTTCACCATCACTGAGAACTTTTATACCGTCGGCCAACTTTTCCCTTGCAGTTACAGATTCCACGATATTCGGGTCCAGATGTTGATTTATGACACTGATTATTAATGACCCTCCTACACTCTCGTTTTCATTTAGAAAATACAAGAGAAGATTTAAGGTGGTTTTAGACATGGTGATTCTATACCTATGGGATTGGAACGCGCTAGCCACTTCATTTTCCTCGATGTGATCTATAGAATTAACACTAAAGAGTCTGTTGATTTCTGAACCATGGAAATCCTTAAAGTCTGGAGAAAATCTGTCAAAAAAACGACGGGCATACACGGGATTCTTTGCCACTAAATTTAAGAATAAATAAATGAATATTGGATACATGATGTAGCTCAGTTCCGGCTTGTAAATTTCCAAAGATGAATCCACCCAGTTTTTCAACATTGAGTATGCCCTTATGTAGTTCTCGGGCGCATTGAACCCTTCCAGCCGTTCATTGGAGACGATCCCACCTTCTGCATCTCTCTTGGATGATAAACTTGTTGGATTACTTATGGGCTTGGCAGTCTTTCCCGGGTTTGGAGGGGCTACCGATTGTTCAGGAAATTTCCCCGTTTTAGTGTTTGCTGGCTTGTTCTGAGGTGTTAACGTACGTCCACTCTCGGCTCTCAGCATTGCCTCTGTGCGGTGGTATCCCTTTTTATTCAAATATTCCAAAACAATTCTATTTAAGTCGGAGGCAGAAAACGGGCCATTGGATTTCCCCTGCTGCTGGGACTGGCCTTGGCTCTGCTGTTGTGGCGGTTGCGCGGAATTAGCGCCAGCGGCATTATTAGATCGCTGGTTCTTCGCGGGCTGTGGCTGGTGAGCACCATTCTGGTTCTGATTCGTACCTTGCTTCTGTGACATGTTTATTTCCCAGTGTTTCAGCGTGACCCCAATGTTCCTCGTCCTTTTCACCCTGTGCTTTCACACGCTTATACCTGCTTCATGCACATTTCTGCCACTCTTAAGACTTTACGTGAAATTTCGAAACTTTTTCGCTCTTGAACTCTTCGTCGTTTCCGTGTCAAATGACATTAACTTGACTTCTACCCGGACAGGAATGAAGGGGAGAATGCATATAACGACGCGGACTCTATTACGCAGTTATATGCCAAACAAAAGGCTTAGTTTAAGGAAGATGTTTAACGAATTAATTCCATGAAGCCTGTATAACTGCATACTATATTTGGACTATCAATAAAAGGATAAATTGGGTGTTCGTTGCGGTTTGCAAGAAATAAGTCGCAAATAATAAAAAATTAGAGCCATATATAGAGTCATGAGATTTTTTTCAAGGAGAATGCTGAAGACTCTGACTTCAATGTGTATTTTGATATTGGTTGTCGTGACCGTTGCATTCTACATAATATCCTCGAACGAAAATTATTCTCAAGCGGTCAAGGATGCTGCAAAGTCTCAATATGACACTCTGAGGGATAGCTACAATAGCTTAACAGGTAACACTGGAAACCCCACGAAATTGCCTGAGCATGAATCTGAGGTGGACGAAATATTGGAAAGACTACATGAGCCTCTCTATGCCAAAGACTCTTTTGACGTAAATGATGTCCTTGCTGAAAATATTCAATTTTACGATGAGATTTTATCCCAAGAAATTTCAGAGCCCAAAGTAGACAATTTGGTACGCAGCGGGGATCCACTTTCGGGCAAGGCAAAAGGCACGATTCTAAGTTTGGTGAGAAACATAGATTTGGAGGACATCATATCATCCGTTCGACAGTTGGAGGAAGAGTATAATAAGAACTTTGGCTACCCCTATACATTCTTGAACGATGAGGAATTTACGGACGAATTCAAAGACGCAATTAAAAGAATATTGCCTAAGGACCGTCTAGTTGAATTTGGTACCATTGATCCTGGTAAATGGAATATTCCGGATAGCATTGACAAGGATAAATATCATGAGAAGAGCGCTGAAATGGCAAAGGAAGGCATTCACGGCGCTGAAGCGGTATCCTATCATAATATGTGCCGTTTCTATTCCAAAGAATATTACCACCATCCCCTGCTATCTAAGTATAAATATGTGTGGAGATTAGAACCAAAAGTTAGTTTCTACTGCAAAATTGAATACGATGTTTTCCAATTCATGAGCATGAACGATAAGATTTACGGGTACGTCTTGAATGTTTATGAAAGCCCAAAAACTATCAAAACGCTATGGACCTCTACTATGGATTTTGTCAAAGAACATCCAAACTACTTAAACGTTAATGGGGCTTTCGGATGGCTAAAGGACAACTCTCAAAACCCGCAGAATTATGAAGATACTCAAGGGTACTCTACTTGCCATTTCTGGACTAATTTTGAAATAGTCGATCTAGACTTTTTAAGATCAGAACCTTATGAACAATACATGCAATATCTTGAAGAGAAAGGGGGATTTTATTATGAGAGATGGGGTGACGCCCCTGTAAGAAGTTTGGCACTTGCCTTGTTTGCGGACAAGTCGCGCATTCATTGGTTTAGGGATATAGGTTACTACCACATTCCTTACACAAACTGTCCAACCTGTCCAAAAGATTCGGATAGATGTAACGGGGACTGTGTACCGGGGAGATTCAGTATTTGGAGTACTTTAAACGACCAGAATTGTCAGGCAATATGGATCAAACACTCTATGACAGATGAGCAGTTGGATATGTATTGAAAACGATTGTGTTTTCCTCGTTCCTTCAACCACTTGCAGGAATGCGTTTATATTTAGATATTATGAGTTCCGTTTGTACAAACCTAGATAGATACATATAAAATCGATAAAACAAAGTTTCTCAGGGATTTACAAACATAGACTATTGCAACGGCACAGCCATGAATCTCGAGCTAAAAGGAGTACCCCAAAAACAAGATCATTAACAAAGGTATAACATCTGGGGGCGTTGTGGTTCCTAATTGTCACCGCAAATTTTTCCGAGCCCTTTCCAGGAACTATGTCGCGGATAGATGGAAGAGATATCAACTTCTCATGCATCTTGTTCACTGTTATTTTGTGACATTCTTCACAGGCCTTATTGCTAGCAGCCTCTTGACTTATTTTACCCTAAACGGCATATGGCGGAGGGCCCATCCCATCCGCCTGCGAAAAGCAAAAAAGAAAGAAAAAAAAGAAAGTGACAATACAGCCATAATCTAAATATATAATATCAGCGGACATATATTGTGCTTAACTAATCAAAGTATTTGAAGCGAACTAATTGCTTGCCAACAAACTATTCATTTTCTGGTCCTGTTTTTGACAAACTACTCTGTAAAGGTAACGTGAAAGCCAAAGTCGTCATAACATATAAGTTGCAGAAACACTAGGAAGAAAAAGAAATTGCCAAAATATTATACAATGTTGAAAAACTTTAAACTTTCTAAAAGAGATAGTAATGGATCCAAAGGCAGAATCACATCGGCAGACATTTCCACGCCTTCTCGTGATAATGGAGGTGTTATGAAACACATTAAAACGGTACCTGTTAGGTACCTTTCTTCATCCTCTTCTACTCCAGTAAAAAGCCAGCGAGATTCTTCTCCAACGAAAAGACATGACTCTAAAGATATTACTTCTCCAGAGAAAGTTATAAAGGCCAAATTTAGTTACCAGGCTCAAACCGCGAAGGAATTATCCTTTATTGAAGGAGAATTCTTTTACGTATCCGGAGATGAGAAGGATTGGTATAAAGCTTCTAATCCATCTACCGGAAAGCAAGGTGTAGTTCCCAAAAGCTATTTCGAAGTATTTGATAGAACTAGACCTTCATCTGTAAACGGGACTAATAGTTCGAGTCGAAAAGTTACAAACGAATCGTTAAATATGGGTTCATTATACGCCATTGTTCTTTATGACTTCAAAGCAGAAAAGGCAGATGAATTAACAACTTACGTGGGAGAGAATCTGTTCATTTGCGCTCACCATAATTGCGAATGGTTTATTGCTAAGCCGATTGGCCGGCTTGGAGGTCCCGGGCTTGTCCCCGTTGGATTTGTTAGTATCATAAATATTGCCACAGGTTATGCTACAGGTAACGACGTGATAGAAGATATCAAGTCCGTTAACCTACCAACAGTCCAGGAATGGAAAAGCAACATTGCAAGGTATAAGGCGAGTAATATTAGCCTTGGTAGTGTGGAACAACAGCAGCTGCAGTCTACTACAAAATCTCCTAATCAGAGCGCAAAACTAGTCGATAGCGAGCTATTATTGAAAGCCTCTGTTGAATCATTCGGATTAGAAGATGAAAAGTACTGGTTTTTAGTTTGCTGTGAATTATCCAACGGTAGAACGAGGCAACTGAAAAGATACTATCAGGATTTCTACGATCTTCAAGTTCAATTATTAGATACGTTCCCAGCAGAAGCTGGTAAGTTGAGAGATGCAGATGGGCAATGGTCCAAACGTATAATGCCCTATATCCCCGGACCTGTACCATATGTTACCAATAGTATAACGAAAAAGAGGAAAGAGGACTTAAACATCTATGTTGCAGACCTGGTTAACCTTCCAGATTATATATCTCGTTCAGAAATGGTTCATTCCTTATTTGTTGTTCTGAATAATGGTTATGACAGAGAATACGACAATGAAGAAAATTCAAATAATATTAAAACGTTGCAAGAAAACGATACAGCCACGTTTGCAACTGCATCGCAAGCTTCTATGTTAGCTTCAAACAATCAGGATAATACATTGACCGGTGAAGATTTGAAGTTAAATGTCAAACTCTCAGAATTGTCTCTTTCTGCTTCCCAGCAGCCATCCGTAGCACAGGTTTCAGATTCGAAAACAACGAAAATAAAGTTTTATTATAAGGATGATATTTTCGCGTTGATGCTGAAGAGTAGCACAAGCTATAAGGAACTTCTCGATAAAATCGCTCCAAGAATCGACGCAGATGACTTTAAGCTACAAGTCAAACTAGCAGATGGTAACGGGGAGGAGATAAAAACAGATTCACAGGTAAACAGTGTTATCCAGGCCAAACTAAAGATCTCGGTCCATGACATTTGAATCTAGTATCAAGAAAGAACATTTCTTTTTTTTCTAATTGTCGAATACGATTAGAGTAAACATTTTTAGCGGCATCATGATGATTTTGAATAATAATGAATTCATCTTAAGTAGTAATAATATTAAATTGTTGTGCAATTTTTTATCGGCAACGTAATTGTAATATAAATAAATATGGACATATATGTATATAGATAGTAGATTTAACTTCTCGAAAACTTGAAAAAAACCTCTTTCTTTTTAATTCTTGATCTAAACATTATAACTAAACTTAAAATCTTTGGAACTTTATTAGCGAACAAAACAAAGGATTCTCAACAATACGAACTAATAGAAACGGTAAGGTATAGAAATATGTCACATAATTCAAGAGAGGAATAAGACTGAAAGCAAGGACACATATCTCTCTAAATATGCGTCAACAGTTACCAAGCAAATCAAGAGAATAGCTAGAGCATGTTTTCAGGTCAGTCCAGGTTGACAAATGCTTTGCGCAAACTCTGTTTTCAGTAACCTCTAACACATCAAATAACATCTTACATACACGTAGCGTAGGGACTATTTTTCTCTTTATTTTTAATTTACCATAGGTAAAGACTTGTCGGCTTTCATTCAATTTGAGCAAAGAACAAGGGCGTTGTAGGCTTTGGTAACTTTAGCACATACACAGCTGATTTTTGTTTGGTGCACACGCTCTTTACGAAACACTGTATACACACTACTGTGCCTTCCAACAAAGCTTATTGTTATGGAATATTTTAAGCTTCATTTTCTACTTCGCGATCACCGACGTATGCACTGCCCGGTGTTCTTTTTTCAACCATCAATATAGCATAAAGCGAAATGGAAAAAGGTAGAAAATAGATGTGAGTCCCTAATTTGGCATACGTTTTGAAAAGCACGAGCTAAAATAAGAACGGACGGATAAATAACAAGAGAAATTATCTAACTATTCTCACCGAATATAGCGTACCTAAAGGCACTGAACCTATTCACGCAAGTATCCACTTCTACACAAGATAATTTAGGATTAAACGACTATGGATGCTGTAATACTGAATATCCTAGGGGATATCCCTGTGGTGACGAGATTATGGACCATAGGCTGTCTAGTACTGTCCGGTCTTACAGGTCTCCGGATCATAAACCCAACAAGCGTGCTGTATAATTATGACTTAGTGTTCAAAAAGGGACAGTATGGCAGACTAATTTATTCAATATTCGATTACGGTGGGTTCAATTGGATATCTATGCTAAACATTTTTGTTAGCGCCAATCACTTGTCGATGCTAGAGAACTCGTTTAGTTTGAAAAGGAAGTTCTGTTGGATAATACTTTTACTCTTGGTGATGCTGGTCAAGATGACGAGCATTAAACAGCCAGTCGCGTCGCTTGGGGTTCTTTTGCATGAAAACCTGGTATACTATGAACTCAAAAAGAATGGAAACCAAATGAATGTACGGCTCTTTGGTGGTATCGATATATCGCCTTCCATATTTCCCATTTATATGAATGCAGTGATGTACTTTGTATATAAGCGGGATTGGTTAGAAATCGCGATGAATTTTATGCCCGGCCATTTCATTTACTACATGGACGACATAGTAGGAAAAGTATACGGCATTGATTTATGCAAGTCGCCTTACGATTGGTTTCGTAATGGCGAGACACCATAGGGAAATACAATTTGTATCTAGTTGGGAATAATGACAAAAATTGAACTTTTCAAAAATAGATGTAGTTAAGCATATAAAGAGTATATACGATAGGCAAGTACATGAATAGTTGATCTGGATGAAGGAAAAATAAAAGCAAAAACAATTCAGTCAAGAATTGTCCAGCCACAGATCGAAAAAAAATTATAATGGAGCCGTGTCAAAATGTATAAATGCTGAATGAATAAGTGGCCAAATGAATGTTGGCCTTCTCCCCTGAATAAATAATGCGTTCTCAATCTCGTGCTAAAACCTCGTGTATGAGCGTTGAGAGCAAAAGTCGTCTTTGTAGTAATGAGTGTCTTTGGAAGCCACATGCGCCGGTAAAAGGAAAGGTGTTGTCAGTCCCAGAGCAATGTATGCAACATAAAATAAAGTTGTGATTTTTTTATTGGAAGCACCCGGCTTGTATGATTTCGAAAGCAGCGAAAATGGTTTCATAGCTAGCATCCTGGAACTTGCGTAACGTTGTATTTGTTCTTGAGAAACTTTTGTTTGGTGTTGCTACAATGAAAAAATAAAAAAAAGTGAACAGAAAAGAGAGAGGTTGAGGAAACCACAAGGCCTGGTGGCCGCATCGCGATAACCTCTTATATATCGCACTTATGTAATCTCCAGGGTTAGGAAAACAATGTCGTTGCCATGGTAATTAGTGCTCTTCCCGCCAATGATGGGTTTTTGAGCTATTGTTGTTCTTGCAGCCCCGAAGAAGTAGCCGTAGGACTACCGAAACCGCGTCTCCCTTAGTAAAACGGCCGCCTCTCCGCTATTATTGGCCGAGACGGTACAAAAAGCTTAAGTTCTTTTCTATTGACTTTCCCGGCACGACAAACAATGCAACGCACTGGCGTTTGGCTCTTGTGGCTTCTTCTTTTCTCTGCTTTTGTTTATGGTTCCTCCCAAGACGGGGGCGAAGGTGCCAGCCTGGGTCCCCTCACTGGCTACGAGGAAAATGATCAAGAAGAAGAAGCAAGAAAAGTAGTTGCGACGCATACGCCTTCCCAAGTAAGCAGGCATGAGAGAAAATAATGGAAACAGAGAGATGTAAACAAACCTCAAAGTGGTGTGAAGTATCACAACTCCCCTCTGTCTCTACGGGATACCACATAAAAATCGTAACTGCCACCTACGACTCTAGAAGAATCTCTTGTCTATTCACAAGGCAGACTGGAGCCTCTCCTGGTCTTTCTTTCATCTTGCTCATCTCTTTGGTTCCCACACTCATAATGTGCCGGATCAGTTTTCGTGTTTTTTTCGGTCTCGAGAAAATTTTTTTTTCCCTTTCTTAACTACTTTACCAAGCGTGGTAATTTCCCAATAGGGAAAATAAATGCAATCTATTTAGTTGCTTTTTCTTTCCTTTCTCAAAAAATTGAGAAACAGCCAAATCGCTAGAGCGAGAAGTGATTCAGTGGCAGCCTTTAGCAAACGGTGACACTAGATTTAACAACGATTGGGTTCAGAAAGGCTAACAAAAGCTTTAGTAATATTAGCTTGAGGATTCTAGTAAGAACAGTGTATAGATCGGACAAGAAAACATGAGTGCGGCGCTTCCATCAATCCAGCTTCCTGTCGACTATAACAACTTGTTCAACGAGATCGGTGATTTCTTGGTGACTTTCAAGCACGACACGTTATCTGCTCAGGAACCACAACATGATGATGAAGACGAAAACATGGATGCTGAAAACATTGAGCAAGATCTATTAGAAAAGGGTCCTAAATATATGGCCATGCTTCAGAAAGTCGCCAATAGGGAATTGACTTCTGTTGTCGTCGAGTTGGACGATATTTTGCAGTTTCAGAACGAGAAGTTTCTGCAGGGCACACAAGCGGACGATCTTGTGTCTGTCATCCAGCAAAACGCCAGCCACTTCACTGAGCTATTTTGTCGCGCCATTGACGATAACATGCCCCTGCCAACAAAGGAAATCGACTACAAGGACGATGTTCTTGATGTTATCCTGAACCAAAGAAGATTGAGGAACGAGAAAATGCTCTCGGACAGGACCAATGAAATCAGAAATGAAAACCTTATGGATACGGCTTCGGATCCACCTTCCTCCATGAATGATGCGTTGAGGGAAGTCGTCGAGGATGAGACTGAATTGTTCCCTCCGAACTTGACTAGACGCTATTTCTTTTATTTCAAACCACTGTCACAAAAGTATGCTCGTCGTTACAGGAAGAAGGCAATTAGCTCTAAACCACTATCTGTCAGGCAGATCAAAGGTGACTTCCTAGGTCAACTGATAACCGTCAGAGGTATCATCACCAGAGTGTCGGATGTCAAGCCGTCTGTCGAAGTTATCGCTTATACGTGTGACCAGTGTGGCTATGAAGTGTTCCAAGAGGTTAATTCCCGTACTTTCACTCCACTGTCCGAATGTACTTCTGAAGAATGTTCGCAGAATCAAACAAAGGGCCAACTATTCATGAGCACAAGAGCTTCCAAATTTAGCGCCTTCCAAGAGTGCCGGATCCAGGAGTTATCACAACAAGTCCCGGTGGGCCACATCCCTAGATCCCTAAACATTCACGTCAACGGGACACTAGTGAGATCATTATCGCCTGGTGATATCGTCGATGTCACCGGTATCTTCCTACCTGCTCCTTACACTGGTTTCAAAGCTTTAAAAGCTGGTCTGTTAACGGAAACTTACGTGGAAGCACAATTTGTTCGTCAACACAAAAAGAAATTTGCCTCTTTCAGTTTGACCTCTGATGTGGAGGAAAGAGTGCTGGAACTAATTGCCTCTGGGGATGTTTATAATAGGCTGGCGAAATCTATTGCACCAGAAATTTACGGTAATTTGGATGTCAAAAAGGCGTTGCTTCTGTTACTAGTGGGGGGTGTTGATAAAAGAGTAGGTGACGGTATGAAAATCAGAGGTGATATTAATGTCTGTTTAATGGGTGATCCCGGTGTTGCTAAATCGCAATTGTTGAAAGCCATTTGTAAAATATCACCAAGAGGTGTCTATACCACCGGTAAAGGTTCTTCAGGGGTTGGTCTAACCGCGGCGGTCATGAAAGATCCAGTTACAGATGAAATGATCCTGGAAGGTGGTGCGTTAGTGCTTGCCGATAACGGTATTTGTTGTATTGACGAATTTGACAAGATGGACGAAAGTGACAGGACTGCAATCCATGAAGTCATGGAACAACAAACCATCTCGATTTCCAAGGCTGGTATCAACACGACTTTGAATGCAAGAACCTCGATCCTAGCGGCAGCCAATCCTTTATACGGTAGATACAATCCCAGACTATCGCCACTTGATAACATCAATTTACCCGCTGCTTTGCTTTCCAGATTTGATATTCTCTTCCTAATGTTGGACATACCCAGTAGGGATGATGATGAAAAATTAGCCGAGCATGTCACATACGTGCATATGCACAACAAACAACCCGATTTGGACTTTACTCCAGTCGAACCCTCCAAGATGAGAGAATACATCGCCTATGCCAGGACCAAGAGACCCGTGATGAGCCAAAGTGTAAACGATTACGTGGTGCAGGCATACATCAGGCTAAGACAAGACTCCAAAAGAGAGATGGACTCTAAGTTCTCATTCGGCCAAGCCACTCCAAGAACTCTGCTTGGTATTATTAGACTATCTCAAGCTCTGGCCAAGTTGAGACTGGCTGACATCGTAGACATAGATGATGTGGAAGAGGCCTTGAGATTGGTCAGAGTATCAAAAGAATCATTGTACCAAGAAACTAACAAATCCAAAGAAGATGAAAGCCCCACCACGAAAATCTTCACAATCATCAAAAAAATGCTACAAGAAACTGGCAAAAACACACTATCATATGAAAACATTGTTAAGACTATAAGGCTAAGAGGATTCACCATGTTGCAATTGAGCAACTGTATTCAAGAATATTCGTACCTAAACGTTTGGCATTTGATCAACGAGGGTAATAATTTGAAGTTCGTGGACGATGGTACCATGGACACTGATCAGGGAGATTCAGATATGGGCACGCCAAAACTCGCCCCACAGGCGGCCGCTTCCGCCGGCATTACCGCCCCAGATTCCGATATCGATCTACAGGATGCTTAACAAAATTTAGAAAAAAAGCCAACCATGGGCCTTCAATCCATATTTGTATATATTGCACCATCCAGATTCACTTTCCCCTATTCTTCTTCTAAAATTTACTATCTAACATGTATTTTGTATTATTATAATTTCATTAATATTATTTATTCTTTTCCATCCGTGGCACAGGGCACACAACTCGGACTTAACTCCACGACTACACCGTTTTTCCGTGCACCACAGCCGGACTCGCCCTTTTGTTTTGCGGAGAAAACGAAATTATTTCTAGGTGGGGTACGGCCAGCTTGCACTGCCTAGATGTGCCTGTGGGATGCCACGCTACAGGGTACCGTCAGCCCCTGAGCAGCGACTAAGAGCGCACCGTGCGGAGTTCTTCCAGAAGATAAGAGGGCGGGTCTCAGAAAAAGCCGTAGGGGAAAGATAATAATCCGGATGGAGGATACTGCGCCGGGACCACCCTGTTATCGCCAAGAGAACTTTCAGGGGACCCGCTGGCAGTAAAATTTTTTTCATCCATTAACATATGGAAGGCAACCCTCATCGATCGCGATCCTTATTATCTGATATATATAGAACACGTCTCAACATATACGAACTATACATTCATTGCGTGAGACTTTTTTTCAGCATCGTAGTTTTATCATATTCAGGCTGAATATACAGATTTGAGAGTTTGGTTTTTGAAAGATTTCCATCAGAAGATTTCGGACGATAGTATTTTTAGCAAAATAATATTTGCGGGGAGGAACTATAAAAGGAAAATTTGGAGCAAGAGGGGAGAAAAAAAAAAATTGTGAAGAAGTACCCACTACCAGAGCCAATTATACTGATGACAAGCGCCTCCGTGAGACTCCAGAACGTCAACATTGAGTCCAACAACTATTCACGTTACGGTACCTCTGTCTACGAGAAGCTGTACCATAATAGAAACGGTAATAGCAATAATGCCGGTAAAAACGTTGCTACGATTTCCAAACTGCCATCAATCTCACAAAAGTCGAGGAACAAGCAATACAATAGTTCAAATTGCTCCAGGTCGACGACTCAATCGCCCATATCCACGTTAAAATCTCCACTTTCTAACCAAAATCAAGCTAGCGCTCCAGATGATCTGGGCTGTTCAGGCCAAAGACGCAGTGATGATGTTGCCTCTTTAGATAACGAGACTATTGTGACTATGAACTCAAGAAAATCCAGGATTAAGAAGAAATATAAGTCTTTAATTTCCACCTCGTCAAAGAAACTTATGAACAAATTGTACGACCATGGTGCTTCATCTGATTCATTCTCCATTTTTTCTTTGAAAACGTCTCATTCTGGTAAACATGAAAATTCCAGACATGAAAAGCTAAGAAAAAGAAAATACCATGTTTTTGGCAAATTTGCTGATATTAATGATTTGCCAATAGAGTTAGTTGCTAAAATACTTTCTGAATTGGAATTGGGACATGATCAAAAAACGCTGGTTAGATGTCTTTATGTTTCAAAAAAATTCTACAAGGCGACCAAGATCGTTCTGTATGAACAGCCTTATTTTACTTCCACTTATAGAGTGGCACAGTTTGTCACCTCGCTAAGATCGCACCCCGAAAATGGTGCATACGTAAGAGTATTGGATCTGTCACTTTTGAAACCAGGCATAATCGGTCAAGATGCAAAGGATTCTCAAGGTCTAGATGAGGATGGTCACTCGAGGCGCCATAGACGCCACCGCCGCAGATCCACTAACGCAAGCTTGAATTTGCCTCCTACTACCCCGACTACTACTATATCCGACGACGACGATGCTACTAACGCATTATTAAAGGACGACGTGTCAGGTACTGGTGGTTTTGAAGACTTGGCATTAGCCGGTTGGAGAGATTGGAGATATAGAAATGAGCCGCTTTATAGCTCTCCCTTGTTGAACAGCTTCAAATTGAAAAAAGTCGTTTCTCGTTCTTCTTCCATTACTTCCACGTCTTCTGGAAACTCTACCGGAGTGCATTCCACAAGAAGACAACGTTCAAATAGTTCGGTCGCTTCCATTACGACCAGCATTATGTCGTCTATTTACAATACTTCCCACGTCTCACTTTCTTCGACAACCTCAAACAATAGTAATGGCTATATGTCTTCCGGGAGTAATCTATCGAGAGTCTCTACCGCTAGCTCACTAAAAAAGTCCTCTGTTAAATCTAACATGTCATCTCCACAGAAGCCAAAACCGATGTCTGACATAACTTCGTCTTCATGGTTTAGAATGAAATTGAGTTCTAGAAATAGAAAGACAAGAACATCAACTACAACAGCTGGTCTGAAAAACTCAAAGACTAAGACGGTTGATGTTACAAAGCAAGATTCGGAACACCCATCTAGTTATCGTCCTTCAAAGTTGAAATTTAGTATTGAACAACCATTTAGCACTCACCATCCATATGCCAACAAATTTCTTTTGAAATATGCTCCTTACAGAGATTTACCTTTAGGTTATATTCTACATATGTTGAATTTATGTCCTAATCTTAACGAGTTGAACCTATCAAATTTGGTTATTTGTACAGATTTCAAGCTAATTAACCAAAAAACCGAAAGAAGAAGACTAACTTCTTCATTGTTACCTGCCGTTCAAGAGTCGAGTATTTCTGCCGGTCCAGAAAGAGACTTGGAAATCGTCTATATGACCGATTCAGGCAAAGGCTACGAATATTATGAGGGATTGAATAAGCGACATTCACGTTCTTCAAGTTTAGGTACCAATCCCACCAGTTGGATTGCTGCACAGGCAAACTGGGGGGATTATCCGCCTCCTATTGATGCGCAAACTAAAACAAGAGAAGAACACAGGCGTAACTATACTTTGAGCCCAAACAAAAATGTCGAATTACAGAAACTGAACCCGCTAGAGATTTTTGAACTGATTTGCAACAGAAACGAAAAGAAAAGCGGCTACAGCGCCTTGACCAAGGTGAAGATGAACGGCATTGTTTGGTGTAGGCAATACATGGTTAAGTATTTCGTATTAAAAACATTCAGCCAGCATTTGCATTATAAATCTATGGACAATAATTCCTATGAACATCACATGTTCAGTTTCCGGGACTCAGGATTGGATAGAAACTTTTCCTGGGCTTGTGATGCTAAATTGCATGAATTTGTTGCCTTGATGGTTATGGATCATCTCTCCAAGCTGGACGACTTGGGTTTAGAAGAGCTTTTCAATATCAAATCCGAAAAGCTATATATTAAAGATTACTGCTCTCGTGATCCTGATATTCTCGAAATATCAAATTTGTTTGATATACAGTATGGCTTAAGATCAGAATCTGATGCACCCTCAGATTCCGATTCCGTAACAGAATCTTTGCAATTTAGGCTGACCGTATTAAAATCTGGGAAACCAACATCATTTTGGCTTAGAAAAGTTTCCAAGAATTATGTTTCGCTGGTTGTTAAATTATGTGTTGACGACAACCTTGATATGGACAAAGCTGAAGTAGGAAAACCAACTTTGAGGATAGATAGCATCACACATGATTTGATCAGTAAATTAAAGGAGTTGAGACGGGTTGATTTGAGAAGAAATGTTGGGGAGAATAACTACTACGCCGAAAGTATCATTTAATATATACCGTCCCACTCACGGTTAATATTTTGCTTTTTTATTTGTCCACACCTGTTCATTTTTCCTTTCGTGTGCATAGTCGTCTCCTGTCAACCGTTGCTATATGGATGTATATATTGATCTTTTATTTTTTTGCATACATAGACTCTATATTTGATTTTGCTTGTAAGTAACGAAAACTAGCAAGCTTAGTATATTATGAATACATGAACGCTTTCCTTTTGTTTTCTTCTCAAACGAGTATCGTAGTGAATACCTATGAATCGACCTCGTTAATCACTTCCTGTAGAAACATCTTACATACTAATTCTGGGCGATCCAAGCATAAATTATGCGAACAGTCTGGTAAAATTATCACTTTACGAAGGTATTCTTTATTGATAGTATCCTCATAGTATTTAAAATTCTTGATGGGGGCTACAGGATCTTTTGCCGCACCAAACAATATAATGTCCTGTTTTATATCCGATTGTGTCAACATAACACTAAATTTGTCCCAATCAACAGTTACCCATCCAAGCAAATAACCTAAGATGGTTCTGCTTTTATTGCTAATATTATTTTTAAATTGCCAAAGTTTCCTATACTTCAACTTAACATCATCATTATCTTGATAAAAATACTGCTTGATGCCGGAACTTTCCAAACCCTTTACTTGATCGAATTTGTTTCGATAGATGTCAAATAACCATGGCAGCTTGAAGATGCCATAAAGCGCCCATTGGAAAAGACGTCTATTCTTGGAAAGCTGCTCAATATGAGCTTTTGGAGGCGTCAATAGAACAAACTTCTCCACCACACTGAGAATTGCCAAGTGCTGTTCATAAAGATGACATGCCAGAAAACATCCCATGGAATGACCTACGAGGATGATTTTGCGGCCATTAAATGGATTTGTGTCATCATCGCTTGACCCACCGGTAGGCCATTTTTTGAATACATCACATACAAGAACGAAAATAAGCTCCACTACTTTTAACATTGGATAGTCTTCCCATTCGGAACTTTGACCAAATCCAGGCGAGTCAAACGCCAAAAAAGCTTTTTGCTCCGAATCTAGTAGCTTGAGCAGTGGCTCAAACTGTTCCAAGTTGCCACCTAACCCAGGTACAAAAACGAATACAATTTCGTTCTGTATCCCTTTATCACCCAGGTTATGACATGTTCTTATCCTTGATTGCCGGTCTGGTAGTTGCACAGAAAAGAACTCTTCGTGCACAGCAATAAACTTCAATTTAAAGTCCAAACTTACCTCTGGTTGGCGAATATAAGTCACTAAGTCACCAGCATTCTCAGCATCTTTTACAATCTCATCTAGCGGCCTTCCGGAAAGGGGCTCGCAGGTCCAGCTCTCCGTTTCTTCTATTAACCCTTCAACACCCATAAAAGAACAAGTAAACTTCCCGTTCCCTGGCTGTATCCCAATGTTAATCTACATCTCAACAGTTGCTGTGCCATTCTAATAGCTTCTGACAAAAGGACCCTTTAAATTGCCCGGTTAAATGGATGACGCGTCCTTTTGAAACTTTTTTCGAAGAAATACTCAGGTTGATGGCCACATTTTGTATAAGCAAGCCAGCTCTGATCAGCTAACAACAATATCACCGATACCGAGCGTGCCAACATGTCTGCGCACCACAAGAAGAAGCTTATGCCCAAGTCGGCATTGCTGATTAGAAAGTACCAAAGGGGGATCAGAGCATCCTTCGTCGGGTTAATCCTGGTGTTGTCCATTTTGTTCCTGATGAGTGGCTCGAACTCCCCAGAGGCGCTAATAACTCAGGGCACTAGCATGAGCCAAGTGGCCAAGAAGGACTACTTGATGCCGTTTACTGACAAGTCACAAGGTGTTATCCATCCTCTGGACGACGGCAAAAAGGAAAAGGCCGTGATGGTCACATTAGCCAGAAACTCTGACTTATGGAATTTGGTAAAGTCCATCAGACATGTTGAAGATAGATTTAACCACAGGTATCATTACGATTGGGTGTTCTTAAATGACGAGCGATTCAGCGATGAGTTTAAGCGCGTGACCACTGCGCTGGTTTCTGGTAAAACCAAGTATGGGCTGATTCCAAAAGAGCACTGGTCCGTTCCATCTTGGATCGACACCAAAAAATTTGAAGAGAAGAGACACGAAATGGGTAAGTCGGATATTCCGTACGGTGATTCTGTGCCTTACCGACACATGTGTCGTTTCCAATCTGGATTCATATGGAGACACCCATTGCTAGATGATTACGAATGGTTTTGGAGAGTAGACACCGATATCACATTATTCTGTGACATTCAGTACGATATATTCAAGTTTTTGAAACAAAACAACAAGAAATATGGGTTCATTCTTTCCGTAAGCGAATACGAAGGTACAATTCCAACATTATGGGAAACAGTAAAGACGTTTGTTAAAAAAAACCCAAAATTCTTGAACAAGAACAACCTCATGAAATTCATCTCCAATGATGATGGTGAGACATACAACATGTGCCATTATTGGACCAACTTCGAAATCGGCTCTTTAGACTTCTTCAGATCGGATGCGTACACTAAATATTTCGATTACTTGGACGAGTCAGGAGGATTCTTCTACGAAAGATGGGGCGATGCCCCAGTGCATTCTATCGCTGCCTCTTTGTTTTTAGACAAATCAGAGATCCATTTCTTTGACGGTCTTGGATTCCACCATCCAGATTTCATGTCTTGTCCCGTCGAACAGGATATTAGACTACAAAACAAGTGTACTTGTGAACCAGGCAAAGACGTTACCTGGTACCCTAGCTACTTCTGCACTAGAAAGTACTTTTCGGCAGGGAATTACAAGCTTCCCCCCGGAATCTGAGAAGCAAGCCATACGCAACTCCTGGGACCATTAAAACAGGTGCCAAAAAACATCAATATACATTTATATACACATATAAACCAATGTAATAGCCACCCTCATCTATTCTAATTAAAGTGCCTTTTTGTGTTAAAAAATGGGTGCGCCCGGAGTTGACGAGAAAAGTAAAAGTGGATCTAACCTACAAAAACACAAACTTGCTATTTGAAAAAGAGAGATGTCTTTCTGAACTTTTACTTCCTCTAACAGAAACAAGACCGGCCAATATATGCAATAGGGAGGCTAGGATTTTAATCAACGTTTCCTAGAACAGCATGACTTTTGAAAACTATTTCTCGTTCCAGATATTTTTTATCTTCTTAAGGGAATCCTTGGAAATCGTCGTTATCATATCGATTTTATTGACCATTGTCAAGCAAGGTCTGTCTGTTGATGACGACAGCTCGGTTGATGGAAGCTCTTCGACGGCGCTCCCAAGTCCTAGTACAAATGTGAACGCAGACTCGACCACTGCATTTTTACAGCATGGACACACAAACGCTAGTGTCGAAGGGACTTCTGCCACAACTCAAAGCGACGATAATGTCACGAAGCCACTTAACGTGGAAGAAGAAGAGGAAATTTACGACTATCCCAATGAGTTAAGAGAGCAAGACCGGGAGCCCAACGAACATATTGCTGATAACGTGAAATTATATCAGAAATTAAAGATCCAGATCCTTGCGGGTGGTGCGTTTGGTTTGTTGCTCTGTATGCTAATCGGTGGTGCATTTGTTAGTATATTCTATCACATAGGTACGGACTTGTGGACCTTGAGTGAACATTATTATGAAGGTGTCTTGAGTCTTGTCGCATCTGTTATTATCTCTGTTATGGGGCTGTTCTTCTTAAGAATGGGGAAGTTGAGAGAGAAATTCAGAGTGAAACTGGCCTCTATCATTTACTCAAAGGACAATAACCTTTTGGGGAGCAACGCTACAAAGAGCGTCAAATTCAGTGAAAAGTATTCCTTTTTCATATTACCATTTATCACGACTTTGAGAGAAGGCTTGGAAGCTGTTGTGTTCATCGGAGGTATCGGTATTGATCAACCGTTAACGTCAATCCCTCTATCCATGTTGCTCGCCACAGCTATCAGTACTGTTTTCGGTATTTTTTTCTTCCAGTACTCGAGCTCTCTTTCACTAAAGATATGTCTGGTTGTCGCCACATGCTTCCTTTATTTGATAGCAGCTGGTTTATTTTCTAAAGGTGTTTGGCAGCTTGAATTGCAAGACTATGTTAACAAATGTAACGGTCAAGACATGAGTGAAGTGGGAAATGGACCTGGTTCGTACGATATATCCCGTTCCGTTTGGCATGTCAATTGTTGTAATGGTGAAAAGGATGGAGGTTGGATGATTTTCACCGCTATTTTTGGTTGGACCAACAGTGCTACCGTTGGCTCTGTAATCAGCTATAATGTTTACTGGTTAGTATTAATAGGCGCCTTGAAGCTGCTAATGATAGAAGAAAAATACGGCTACATTCCTTACATTCCTGTCAACTGGCAAAAGAAACGTATTATGAAAAGACTAAACATAGCAAAGGCCTCGCTAGCTTTAAAACAAAATGCTTTTGAACCAAACTCAAGTACGTCAGATCCAGACAGTCAAAGGAAGTCCAGAGATAGTTCAGTGCCCTTAATACTTGAGAGTCATGGCTCAACTAACTGAAACCTCAACCTCTTTACATCACAATTCTAAGCTACTCTGTTTGTTGTTTTAATACAAAGCTTCTTTAGGTAAAATACTGTACATATATATTCTTGATTAGAAATGGCTAGAAAAGGCATATATACTAAAAATGAAAATCAATCGCATAAAACTAGTGCGTACTATGCAATGGCTTCTAAGACAGCCACTACATCACCCGAATCAACCATATCACCATTTCCGTGGCAAATCTTTAGGATTCTACCTGATTTGGGAGCAGAGATTATCATTTCTGCCTTCATGGCTTCAATAATAAGTAAACCTTGGCCTGCCTCGATAACATCTCCGACAGATGCGATGGACTTCCAGAAACGCCCGGAATACTCTGAATATACTATTTCTGCACCTTCAGGGTACTGTTCTTCTTCATCAGGTTTCTCAGAGCTAACTTCTTTTAATTCAGAGTTTGCATTTTGAATCAATTTGGCAAATTCTTCAGCTCTTTCACCAAGTTGGCCTTCTTGGAATGACTTGATAGAATCTTTATTCGCATTGACCCAGTCCATATATTCTTGATGATCAAAAACGCCCTTTTCGATGTTAACCTTGTATACACCGTTATCGCAATCTTCAGTCATTTTTTCCAAATCTTCTTCAGAAACTGGGTAGAATTCGATTTGATCAAATGGGTTCATCAACCATGGAACTTCAGACGAAGCGGCCAAACATAGTTTGTCCCAGATAGGAATCGTTCTACCAACCAATTGGTACCCACCAGGACTGTTTGCAGCATATATGCACATATACATACCACCAATACCGACAGCACCTCTTTCAGTGTATGTTCTACTTGGATTGTATTTGCTTCCCAAGAATCTGTGGCGAGGATCCAACGGAACAGCACAAGGTGACCCTAAGAAAACATCACCCAAACCCAAAACTAAGAATCTTGCTGAGTATAACATATCATAAACTTCTTTTCTTGAAATACCGTTGACATTGGCAATGAAGTCAACGTTGTTTGGTAACCATGGAGCAGATGAACGGATTGTTTCTTGGTATCTTTGAACACAGGCCAAAGTCTTAGAATCTTCAAACGCCATAGGCAGTCTGATTATATTGGAAGTAATTTTCCAATTTTTATCAAATTGAATCTCAGTCTCGTATGCTACTAAGATATTCAATAACTCCTTTTGGGTTACTTTATAACCATCAAATTCGATCAAGACTGATCTAACACCTTGTGACATTTCAACAATACCAACAGTTTCGTTTTTCTTAACAAGAGCAATCAAACATTCTATTCTGTAGGCAATGTTAAAGTTCATTTCGTTGTCACCATATTCCACTAGAACATAACGATCACCTGCTTGTCTGTATACAACCTTTGGTGAAAGATTGCTTCTTTTTTCTATTTGGACAAGAATAGGATTCTCAAATGTAGGCAATATAGATACAGAGTCTAAGCGTTTTAATTTGGAACCATCCAATGATTCAATTGCAACGTCTTGAGACTCTTTCAATAATCTGGAGGACTCGTAAGATAATGGTACGAAGTGAATGGAATCACCAGGTTTGACCTGTCCGACTTTCCACAATTCTGCTTCAGGAACGACTGCTTGACAAACAAAACCACCCAAGGAAGGACCATCGCAAGTAATAATTACCGGTTCATCACCGGTGAAATTAATCGCACCCAATGAGTAAACATAATCGTGTGTGTTTGAAGGATGCATACCACCTTCACCACCACTACTTCTTGCCCATTTAGGCTTAGGACCGATTAAACGGACACCGAACCTATTAGAATTGTAATGAACCTTCCACTTTTCGCTAAAAAATTCTTCAATCGACTCTGGTTTGAATAGATCTGGGGAACCATGTGGACCACATGTTACACCAATTTTCCATTCCTTAGTTTCGGAAATTTGTGGGATCAATGATTGAGGAATATCCTGTGGAAGGGTGTTATTTTCTAATTCAGAATTCTTTTTTCCATCACTAGGCAAGAATAGTACATCTCCTAATTTCAGTACTCTTCCGTTATAACCTCCAACATTTCCTAGAGTAAAGGTGGAACAAGAGCCTAAGTATTTAGGCACGTCAATACCACCCCTAATACCCAAGTATGCTCTACAACCACTTGTCAACTTCCCAATAGATAGAGTTGATCCTCTCTTGACATCAACTGGCTTGTGTTGAGAGATCTCTTCACCATCTAGTGAACATAGAGCAGTACCACCAGTAATGGCAATGGTAGTATCACAATGAAACACGATAGATGGACCGGTTAAAGTCACTTCGATAGCGGGTGTTCTGTGATCATTACCAACAATTTTGTTTGCCAATCTAAATGAATATGCATCCATTGGACCAGAGGGTGGAACACCGATTCTCCAGTACCCAACTCTACCTGGGTAATCTTGGATACTAGTGTGTGCGCCAGGCAAAGTGATTTCAATTGCGGTAGGTTCATATTGGTAAGAATTCAAAATATTTGTTGACACCTTTGCTTCGGCAAAAAAGTCAGAGGTGATAATAGATTTTAGGTAGTCAATATTAGTAACACAGCCGTATACTTTCGTCTCTTCCAGAGCCTTGTTCAACTTAAAAATTGCATCGTTACGGTCTTTTCCGTGGACAATAATCTTGGCTAAGGTTGGATCATATTCTGGAGAAATGGTTGTACCTTTTTTTACCCAAGTATCTACTCTTGCCCAAGCAGGAAATTCCACATCAACTAATAGACCGGGAGAAGGTCTGAAATTCTTTAATGGATTCTCAGCATATAAACGTGCTTCCATTGAAACACCACTGACTTTGACCTTCGTGGAATCAAAATCTGGCGCGTCATTAGCAGCAATTTTTATCATCCATTCGACTAAGTCCAAACCTGTGACCATTTCTGTAATTGGATGCTCAACTTGTAATCTTGTATTAACTTCTAAAAAGTAAAATTTGTCCTTTTTTTCGTCATAAATGAATTCAACAGTACCAGCGCACTTGTAGTTCAATAAGGATCCCAAGCTTTCGGCTGCCTTTCTTAATGCCAATCTTGTCTTCTCTGGTAGATTTGGAGCGGGGGTTTCTTCAATAACCTTTTGGTTACGACGTTGTAGAGAACAATCACGTTCACCCAAAGCAATCGCTTTACCAAAACCATCACCCATAAGTTGAACTTCGACATGTCTGGCATTTTCAATGAATCTTTCTAAGAACACGCCAGCGTCACCAAAAAATGTTTTACCTTGATGTTGGACAGTTTCAAATATATGTTCAATATCTTCTTCGGAATCAACTTTTTGCAAACCGATACCACCACCACCAGCAGTTGATTTGACCATAACCGGGTATTCTAATTCTGCTGCAACTCTCTTAGCTTCTTCAACCGAGGTGATCAGCAAAGAACCTGGCACTAATGGAACACCGGCCTTTTCTGCAATCTGTCTGGCAGAATGTTTCAGTCCCAGCCCTCTGATAATGTCTCCAGAAGGGCCTACGAAAGTAATGCCAGCATTGCTACAGGCATCAGAAAAGTCTGCATTCTCGGATAGGAAACCGTAGCCAGGAATAATGGCTTGTGCGTTCGTTTGCTTAGCCGCATCGATAATCTTTTGCATATCTAGATATGTTTGTGCTGCAGTAGTACCATTCAAAGGTACGGAAATATCAGCTTCGGTGACATGTTGGGAATATTTGTCAGGGTCGGAGTAAACAGCAACGGATTTGATACCCATTTTTTTTAATGTCTTGATAATACGAACAGCGATTTCACCTCTATTGGCAATCAACACAGTATCGAACAGCTTTTTCTTTTCGGATTCCTCTTTCTTTAGCATTTCGAAATATGCTCTAAATCCACCATACTTGGTGATGTCGACCGTACCCTCAGCTTTATAGCCTGACTCTTCACAAATGAAGGATTTTATCCATTCACCGGATTCTAACTCTACAGACCCTATACCTAATGGTTCAGGGACCATAGATATGAAAGCGCCAAACTGGTTCGTTGGAACACTGTATACTTCAAGCTCGATTTGAGATCCAACGTCGCTTTGAACTCTTCTGAGACCTGGTTTTAAAACAGGACCGTTCTTGGGTAAGGCATAAAGTTGATACGACTTTGTAGTTTTCGTCGTGCATAAATATGTTGCATTGACCTTCTCCAATTGCCAATTTAAAGGAAGGTTCTTGAGATGAGCACCCACAACGGCTAATTTTATAGAGGTAGATGGGTCGTAGTCAGGGCCTTTCAAACTGTCATATACTGATTTTACCTTCCGGTCTGTGAAAACACCACAGCTTCTTGAATCGTTTGGAAATGCCTTCTGGAAATAGCGGTTTGCCAGGTTTAATAGTGCATAATCTGTGAATTTCTTACCAATCAAAGTGACACCGTTGGGTAGGCCGTCATCCCTGAACCCTGCAGGAACTGCTAACGCTGCTAAATCGGCTAAATTGACAAAATTGGTCCATGTTCCCTGTCTCGAGTTGACTAAGACTGGTTCTTCAGCAACTTGTTGCATGGTAGGGTTTAAGGGGCATGTGGGGACACATAGGACGTCGATGGATTGGAGAAGTTTCGAGACTTTTTGTAAGATGCCTTGTCTTTTATATTCAAAACTGAAACAGTCTACTGCGCTGTACTTCTTGGCACCTTCTATGATCGAGATGACGGTAGGGTCCAAAGATTCCTTTGGTGGGTTCCCCTCTAGGAAAGACTGGATAGCTTGGTAACGCTCGGCCACCCAGGTACCTTCGTATAAACAGCGAGCCAGCTCCAATAGAGGTTCAAAGTCGATTTCTATGACGTTAGCGCCTGTTTTTGATAGGTTTTCGACAGCGTTTGCGAACAACTTTGGGTTTTTTGTTTCCCCATACCATGGAATGTTTTTTGGAATGGCAATGGTCACATTATTTGGGAATTTTTTTAACGGATTGGAGACGTAGGGTCTGGAATATTCATCGTTTTCAGGGTCCGGTTGACACATGATCTCGAAGCAACGCTCAGCGTCACTAAGGTTCAACGCAAAAATGGAAACACAGTCTAAAGATTTACAGGCAGGAACCACACCTTGGCAGGAAAAGACACCCTTCGTGGGTTTTAGGCCGATCAAGTTGTTTAACGCGGCTGGGACTCTACCGGAACCAGCTGTGTCAGTTCCCAATGCGATGGGCACGATACCTCTAGCGACCACTGATGCAGAACCGGCGGAGGAACCGCCAGACACATGCTCGTTGCTAAAGGCACAAGGGGTCTTCCCGTAGGGAGACCGTGTGCCGACCAAGCCTGTGGCAAACTGGTCTAGWTTGGTTTTACCCAGGATAATCGCACCTGCGTTTCTCAGTAATTCAACGACTTTGGAGTCTTTCACCGGCTCGTACGCAAATGACGGACAGGCGGCAGTCGTTGGCAGGCCTCTGGCGTCGATGTTGTCTTTGACAGCAATGGGCACACCGTACAGAGGCAGGGTTTCTTTATTATTTCTACTTTTCAGAATCTGAAATTGGTGCAATAAATTCTCTTGTGAGGCCAGCGATATCCATGCGTTATCTGTTGGCGCAACATTCTGAGAATCTAGTAAGGATTCAAGAAGCCTTAGTGAAGCTTGAGGGCTCGATGACTTGTGGAAGTCAATCCAATCTTGGACGGACCAACCCAATGAAATTGCTGCGGCAGTATCAGAACTGACTGTCATCTTTCTTATGTAAAACAGGAGGAGTGTATGGGGGGCAGTATCAGAGATATAAGATAAACGTGAATATCAATATAAATTAAAAATGCGGAGTGATTGATATCCTAAGAACCTATCTGCTGATATATGTGCTTTCGTATAGTGTAGTATAACTGGCAAAGCTTAAGAGAACTTTGAGGTTATGATACAAGAATCAAAACTATAACTGAGGCAAACTCTGGTTGAGAGAGGGCGTGTTCCATCCCACATCAGGTCTACTGCTTAAATACAAACCTCTCGCCGCCCACAACGCAGGCAGCAGTCAAATCTAGTTAAGAAGCAGGCAAAAGAAAAACATTAGCGTGTCTTATCTCTTGAGCTAGCTGCGGGCAGCAACGCCTGTGGAATGAGGGAACGAACGCATATTGGCTCCATTGCAAAGCGTCAATCAAGTAAGAGAAGCAAAACCATAAACGCAAATTTCTCGGCAGGGCCAGGAACAACTGCCCTGCTTATCTTATCTGGATCTTTTTATCGTGCCTCGTCTTATCTTATCTGATAAAGGCAATTCCACAGAGCGCGAAAAGGGATGCGCGAACACGGCACCCAAAGGTGCGCTGCCGTTACGGTTGGCTAACAAACTAGCGTTTTGGCGCCTGTCAAGTAAGGCTCTGGGCTCTTTGCAAAAGGCTTGCGTCAGAGTGTTTGGTTTTATCTAAGGCAGGCCAGACTATTGGAACAGTGTAATTGGGAAAAAGCAAAGAACATGTGGAAACTCTCTTGCCTGGAGGTAGAGAAACGTCGCAAGATCTAGTGCAAAAAGAAAAATAATAGCTCGCACTCAGGATTGAACTAAGGACCAACAGATTTGCAATCTGCTGCGCTACCACTGCGCCATACGAGCTTCTATTTATGAGAAGAGTGGTTAAGAGTAAAGCTTATGCAACACCATTTCTTGGAAGCTGTTGGACATGACATGCACGATCTCTCCTAATGCCCAATTTTTAGAATTTTGGAATGATTATTTTGGGTACACATCTATTCATAGGATACAAATACTGTTGGAATATGTGACTACGGATGTACACTTATTCGTATAAATTGGAGTAAGCAAACTCAAAAACAATTTATCTATTTATTCGTATACGATATGAGAAAGGAATGTAAACGAATAAATAATCTGGTAATTAGTGAAGATAAGATTAAAGATCTATTAATTGGTCAGGAATTAGTATATAAGCAGATGAGTTATAACTGATAACTCATTAATAATGCATAAACCATATTTGAACCATTAGGTTATATATAACCAATCAGCGTGTGTTTTATATACCTCTCTTATATAATAATAAGAAAGAACTGCTTATTCTTAATTATTACAACTTACTAAACTAACTAATTATCAACAAAGATAGTAGTAATAATATGTTATTGCGATATATTATTATGATTTATATTTAGTTTCATTTGACATATAAAAAAAAAAACCTGGAAATGAGGAGGAAAAGGTTTAAGACCAATTTATAAACATAAAAGAAGACGGATTAAACCTTATAACTTATTATCAATGTTCTGAATCATGTCTGGACCATTGGGTTCATATGGACTGCTTATTATTAATCATCACTACTTACTAGACAACTGCTAATTACGAAACAAAATAGTCATTTGGATTCTCCATATACTCCTCTATTGCTTGAGAAAGCCGGTAATTCTCTTCATCAACCAATCTTATGACCCCCGCTTGACTGAGGAGGTGGATAACGTATCTTTCGTACTCATAAATGCCTAATTCGGTAGACGACGTTTCGGTTTGTTCTCGACAGACGACCGGATTTGGCTACCTCGGGTCGCTGCGACATAGAATGTGGTAGCCGCTTGATTGTAGAGTTAGTCTTTGTCTGGAGTGTATGTAACAACCATTTAAATTGTATGATGATCTTTGGGATTCCATTATTTCTTTATGTTATAATATTATGTATATAGATTATACTAGAGATTCTCCTCATGGATCTAGGAATCCACAGAGAGGAATCAATAATTTTGCATTATATTATAAATGATTCTGTTCATCTTTTTATATGTTGTCATTCATTGATCCTATTACAATATCAATCCTTGCGCTTCAGCTTCCATTAATTTCGACGACACTTTGAATCTTAACTTACTGGTCTTGTAATTTATGTCATCTTTTAACACCGTATATATTAGTAATAGATGGACAATAGTTGAATCTTGTTCCAACATCTACAATATTATGCAAAATGCTAATTTCTATTTAAGGATCCGTAAATCCATGAGGTGAGGAGGTTTATCAAGACAGTTCCATTAAAGCTATTTACACTATTTCGTGACAATCTTTTTTATAGATTATTATCCGATATAGTGTAACGGCTATCACATCACGCTTTCACCGTGGAGACCGGGGTTCGACTCCCCGTATCGGAGTATTTATTTTTTCAGGACTTTTTATTTTTTTGCAGGTTAGAGGAAGCTCTTCTACCAGGAAGTACAACTAATCTTCAATACTCTGCTATTTCAGAAGGAGCAACACTAGTTACCGCACGCCGTTGCACAAACTGACCACCACCGTCAAAATTGAAAAAAGTTTTAGATACGTTATCGTGGACCACGAATGGACGTTCTATTACACGATTAAAGAGAGGTCGGCTATTCATCTTTTGACTTGGATATCCACGCTTAGTCGTTATTAGAACAAAGAGTTGACCATAAATCCAAATAAGCACGAGATACTAAAAAAAAGAAAAGGGATGGCAGGAACTGGGCTCTCGTTATTTGTGACGGGACTTGTATTGAATTGTTTAAACTCCATATGTCAAATATACTTCACTATATTATACGGTGATTTAGAAGCTGATTATATTAATTCAATCGAACTGTGTAAACGGGTAAACAGATGGAGCACACCAGAGGCAATTTTGCAGGCGTTTGTTTCTATATTATTTCTTTTGAATGGATATTGGTTTGTTTTTCTCTTAAATGTCCCTGTTTTGGCATATAATGCGATCACTGTCTTTAAAAGAACATACCTACTGGACGCCACTGATATTTTCAGGACGCTGGGTCAACGCAAAATTGAATGCTTTTTAAAATTAGGGTTCTACCTCTTCATCTTCCTCTTTTATTTCTACAGGATGGTCACATCATTACTTGAAAACGAAGCTAACTTGATAGGGTAGTTATCACAGAAGAAAGAAAAAAAAAGGTCAGTACATATCTATAAAGTATGTTTATCATATAAAAGTTTGTTTATAGTACAATTTTTTCACGTCGTTGGAGTGAATATAATGCTTTTTCTATTTTTCTTATAGAGTTGGTTGTAATTCATTAGAGAGTTTTTCATTTATGTTATTGATCTTTTCAAGAAGTCCGTTATATGGATCCATTAGGTTACCGAAACGTGCAATATCCAAGATGTTTGAGTCATCTTGTATCGACTCGTCTTCATTACTTTGGCTCATCATACTGTCACCTGCCTGAGATTGGCCCAGTAAAGTAGACGTCAAATCGTTCAACTTTGTATTCAGTTTTACTTTATCATTCAGTTTGGATTGTTCACTTTGCAAATCGTGCCAATCCTTTCCTGCTTTCAATTCTTGAATTTCATTTCGCACCGATATGATCTGCTGGTTTAAGTCTTCTCTTCGAGTAAGCACCTGCTTCAATTGGTAACAGAGTTCGTTGTTAGATACATTAATGTCCAGTATATCTTTCAAGTCTCGAGTCATTTGATCTGATATAGTTTGAAAGAGCCGCAGATCTAATTTGTACAATAACTTTCTGAATTGGTCATCATCATTTTTATTGAAATCCTTCAAAGCTTGTGGAATCAAATCATTTTCGAATAAATTAATAAACAAAGATGATAGAACATCGATTGTGGTCACTGAAGTGATAGATGACGATAACTGTCTAATGGGAATATCTTCGAAATTATACTCAGTGGTAAGCTCTTCATCGTTTCTCACATATTGCTGCGGTTCGTTATCAGCGCTCTCGCTTTCAGGGTTAGCCATAGGATAGTCTTCATCTTCCGCAGGTTGATATTCATGTTCAGAGCGGTCCTGTGCCTTCGTATCACCAGCATCGGTGGGAAATTCAAAAGGGTTTGCAAGTCTTGGCGAAGACAACATGCGGTGAGCAGGAGATCGGACAGGAGATTCGGTCTCCCGATATAGCACATTCGGCGTTCTGAACACGATTGCATCATCATCGATATCTTCTGTCTTCCTAGAATGACTACCCCTCAGCCGGAAAGCTAGTTTAGTGTCTCTATCCATTCTGGGCTCTACTATCACACACAACGCTCCACGTAACTAGAAACAGCAAAAAACAAAGCACACAATCCTAGCGGACGCAATCAATCACTTCCTAACTACAACAACGTCGGTGTCTGCCCCTCTCTAGTAGCACATTTGCTTATTATTTATACCAGAGGTCTCTTTAAAACATTTGATTACTGCTTTACTGTTCCGTGTGACGTGACACACGCTTTTTTTCCCGCTTCAAACGGCTGTGAAGGGGCGATAGTGCCGTTCGAAAAAAATGTTCCCCAAACACGTAGTCATGGCCAAGTTTTAATTATACTCACGATTTTCACCTTTATTACTCTGTCAAAAGGTGCGAGAAGAATTAGTTGTAGTTTAGGATATTTGTTATAGGCTGCTCTTTTACTACACATTGTACAGACACGCAGTAAAATAAAAACACAATAAAAAGGGATACCGGTTCTTATTTATTCTTTTTTTTTTCTTTGCTTCATTGTCATTTTTGAGGAAAGCTATCCATACATTATACATACCAGCGTCTCTAACGTTTAAGTTTCCGTCTTCGAATTCATTTTATCATTTTCCATTGTATTTTACAGTTTTTCTGGTTTATTTTTTGATATTCTATTTCTATCTCAGCAATTAAAAGAAAAGGTTCATTTTCTTTTCCTTTCGCTCTGGTTTATATTATTTTATTGTTATTGAACTTTCTTTTATTGTGTCCTTTGCATACCTTCTTCCTAGTTTTGAATTAAATAAAAATTTCAAGTAATGGCCGATGCTAATAACGCCTCTCTGAGACAGGACAATCCATACATCATTCCGCTACCCCCTTCATCAACAGTAGAGACGTCTTCTGAGCCTCCAAGAACACTGTGGATGGGTGATTTGGATCCCTCCTTTGACGAAGCTACCATTGAACAGATATGGTCCCGTTTGAATAAAAAAGTTATTGTTAAATTAATAAGGGCAAAGAAAAACTTATTGATTCCTTGTAGTTCCACCTCAAGTGGTAACACCAATACCAACGAGGAGAGTGGAGAAAACCAACAACTCGCATCCAGTAGCACCGATCATTTAGATAACTCCCAGATGATTAATATTAATGGAGTCTCATTTATTGACCCTTCCACCACTCAATTACACCATGCAGGATATTGTTTTGTAGAGTTCGAATCACAGAAGGACGCTCAGTTTGCCCTATCGTTAAATGCTACGCCCTTGCCCAACTTTTACTCTCCAACAACCAATTCTCAAACAAATTCAACATTCAAAAGAACCTTTAGATTGAATTGGGCTTCAGGCGCAACTTTACAAAGTTCTATACCATCTACTCCAGAATTCTCCCTGTTCGTAGGAGATCTTTCCCCCACGGCTACTGAAGCCGATTTATTGTCTCTGTTCCAAACAAGATTCAAATCAGTGAAAACGGTTCGTGTAATGACTGATCCTTTAACAGGATCATCTCGTTGCTTCGGGTTTGTCAGGTTTGGCAACGAGGACGAACGTCGTAGAGCTTTGATTGAAATGAGTGGTAAATGGTTTCAAGGAAGAGCTTTAAGGGTTGCATATGCCACACCAAGAAACAATATGATGTTGCAATTACAAGAACAGCAGCAACAATCACAACAGCAACAGCGCCAGCAACAAGAACCAGAGGACAATCAGGCCCCTCTCTTGGTCAAGACTGCAAATAATCTTATTCAAAATAATAGCAATATGCTACCCCTCAATGCCCTTCAAAATACTCCTCCAATACCATTAAACGAGGGTGGGAATCACATGCGTGTAAAGGAATTTTTACCCTCTCACACTTATAATACTGACCCGACCAATACTACTGTATTTGTGGGTGGGCTAGTACCAAAAACCACTGAGTTTCAGCTACGTTCGCTATTTAAACCATTTGGCCCTATCTTAAACGTTAGGATCCCTAATGGTAAAAACTGTGGGTTCGTTAAATTTGAAAAAAGAATTGACGCAGAAGCTTCGATACAAGGCCTGCAAGGTTTCATTGTAGGTGGAAGTCCGATAAGATTATCATGGGGGCGTCCTTCAAGTTCAAATGCTAAAGCGACACCAACCGTTATGGGGGCGGGTCAATATTTATCATCGAATAGTGGAAGAGCTCCTTCATCAGCCTCTTCTATTGACAATTCTAAGCAAATCTTGGAACAGTATGCGGAAGATAAAAGGCGACTCTTTTTGCAACAACAACAACAACAACAACAACAGCACGCTAACTATCCCATGGAGCAGTTGACTCACCATAATTACTACAATTACAATAATTTCGATTATCGCAATAACAATAATGGTGGTCAAGGCGACCTGGACAATTCTCAAAGACCAAACATCCCGTACGTACAAGAAGAAAGTACAATGTACCCACACCAATATGCAAACTCTTCATACCCGCTCCAACCAATGGCTAATCAACTCTCTAATGCTGATGACAACATGCCACAATTCGGGAATGCGTTGACAATGTCTCTACCCCTGCCCAGTGGTAACAACCATAAGATGGGCATGAACATGGGCATGAACATGAACACCCCCAACATGAACCAGATGGCATACGGAATGGGCAGTAGACCCAATATGTACGACGTGTCTGGGATGATGAACCCTCCTTCAAGCACAGTTTCGAGTAGCAACAACTCGAAACTGAATAGTATGAACAAGCATCCTAATAGGAACAACATTCCGCCAATTCATCCATCTCTTTTACATTGAGTACAAGAGCAAAAGAAAAAAAAAATGCTTTTTGTTTGCACAGTTTTTTGCGTTTTACGTTTTACTTTTCTTCTACTAATGACATTCCAGTTAAAATCTAGTTTAATTATCTACCTCTAATTCTAATCAAAATTGTTATTTACTTTCTCTCTTTCTACCTATGTAAATTTTTTTTTACTCTAACAGTTTGCGTTTCAACTTTTCTTATTGCCTACATGAACACCGGCATCATCATTTCACGTGTTATAGTAGCCGCGATGACGGAAGAAGAAATGTGAAAATTGCTACAAAGTCCGATGACTACGAGCAATAGCCGGTAAGTGACAAATGTGCACACATATATATACACGTTTAGCTGAAAGGATATACCAAGACTATCCCTCTTCTACAGAGTACATTCTGTCCACGAAGTACACCCAATAGGAAAGAAACAGTACAAGAGGAAAAAAAAAATGGTAAAATCGTTGCAATTAGCGCACCAGTTAAAGGACAAGAGAATACTTTTAATCGGCGGTGGAGAGGTCGGCTTGACAAGATTATACAAGCTAATACCCACAGGTTGCAAGCTGACTTTAGTTTCTCCTACCTTACATAAAGCCATCGTTCCGAAGTTCGGGAAATTCATCGACAGGGAGAACCATCCCGAATACAGAGAAACCGCCAAACGCATCGTCAATTCCAACTGGGATTTTTCCAAGAACGAAATTTACGAGTATATTCACGACGAATTCAAAGATGAATACCTCGACCTAGAGGACCATGACGACGCGTGGTACATAATTATGACCTGCATACCGGACCACCCGGAAAGTGCAAGAATATACAACCTCTGCAAAGAAAGGTTCGGCAACCAGCAGCTAGTAAACGTGGCAGACAAGCCAGAGCTATGTGACTTCTACTTCGGCGCCAACCTGGAGATAGGCGACCGTCTGCAGATTCTCATCTCGACCAACGGACTTTCCCCACGCTTCGGCGCCCTGGTAAGAGACGAGATCAGCAACTTGTTCTCACAGATGGGAGACCTAGCGCTAGAAGATGCCGTGGTAAAGCTTGGCGAACTGAGAAGAGGCATCAGGCTCCTAGCGCCAAACGACAAGGACGTCAAGTACCGTATGGACTGGGCCAAACGCTGCACGGACCTCTTCGGAATCCAGCACTGCCACGAAATCGACGTCCAGCGCTTGCTAGGCCTCTTCAAGACCATGCTTCAAGAACAGCACCGCTCGCTGCAGTTCCCTCCCAGAGATCAGATGCTCAGCTATTACTGCTCGTCCTGAGCGACAGGGCCTCCTCATTTAAGGGGCGCGTCTTTCCTATTGTGTAGAGAAAATCTAGTAGAATTTGTATATAATTTGCATGTATAGGGGATAAGGAACGAGATTTAAGGCATGTTCAGATCAGCTTTTCTTCTCTTCTCTTACTAATCAGACAACCCGAATATACAATAACTATAAATATTAATAGAACAACCGACCACCATACAACATGGCTTCTACCCCGAACACGTTCCCTCCAAGCCAGAACAGTTCCTCTGGAAACCTTCCCACATCTAGACATGCGTCTATCGTCGAGATGCTGTCCACTCCACCATTGCTGCCCCAGGTGCAGGTGAACGAGGCAGACGACAAAGAGCAGCCGGAAGAGCTCACGCCGCCAAAGGCTGCCGGTGCTCCCGGACCTGCTCCTGCTGCCACTCCCGCACCCCTCCGCGATGAAAAGCCCCAATTCAAACTGTCAGCTGTGCCCATGACACAGACTCCGTCGCAATGCCTATCCTCTGTGCATGCTCAAAAGTGGCAGCACATTCAGCTGTCGCAATTGATTGAACAAAACAAGCTTATTTTTGTTCCGGGTTCCATATCAGTAGAGGAAGCCTTTAACACTCTGATCAAGTACCACCTGAACTCCATCCCCGTGGAGTCCGTTCCTGGCGACATGGACTGTTTCACTTTTGACTATAATGACCTGAATTCGTACCTGTTGCTGGTCTTGAACAAGATCACCGTCAGCAACAAAAAGCTCACCACAGACTGCCAAAATGGAAAGCCCGTCCCTGTGGGCGAGATGGTCAAATTGACTCCTAAGAACCCCTTTTATAAACTGCCGGAAAATGAGAGTTTGTCCACGGTAATGGGAATTCTCGGTTCAGGTGTACACCGTGTAGCCATCACAAACGAAGGGATGACCAAGGTTAAAGGTATCTTGTCCCAGCGTCGTTTGATCAAGTACCTCTGGGACAACGCTAGGTCGTTCACGAGTTTGGAGCCCTTATTGAACTCCTCGCTACAAGATTTACATATAGGTGTTCTTAACATCCAGTCCAAGCCAACTTCAAGACAATCTCGTGTTATCTCCATTCAAGGAGAGGAGCCGTTGATTATGGGTCTTTACAAAATGCATGTAGAAAGAATATCATCCATTGCCGTCATCGATAAACAAGGTAACCTTTTAGGTAACATATCAGTGACTGACGTGAAGCACGTCACCAGAACATCCCAATATCCACTATTGCACAAGACTTGCCGTCATTTTATTTCGGTCATCTTGAACTCAAGAGGACTGGAAACGGGTAAAGATTCCTTCCCAATTTTCCACGTATACCCCTCCAGCTCTCTAGCAAGAACACTAGCAAAACTGGTCGCCACAAGGTCTCATAGATTATGGATTGTGCAACCGCCGGAGTCGTCCAATTCCGCATCGGCATCCTCCACGAACTTAACCGCATCTAACACCGCAGCTAATGCAGCTACCGGTACCGCTCAGTCGTCAACTAATGGTAGCGCTTCCATGTCGAAATCATCTTCTTCGGCATCCATCAATTCTCACTCTCCTTTAATGACGGCAATGGAAGATCCGCCATCGCCACGTTCCTCGGCCATCGCGATCCCACCACCAAGTCCCGTTTCCTCAACAAGCACTCCAAACCTATTTGAAAAAGAATACAGAACAGGAAAACTGATCGGTGTAGTCTCATTGACCGATATTATCAACTTACTGTCAAGAAAACAAACCGGAAACAAGGCAGTGGACCCTCAATCCGCAAGAAGACAAAGAGGCAGTATTGCCATGTGAGATTCGCGGCCTTACTTCCTCCCAGTTTATTTTTATTTTTTACGTCTTTTATTGTACAAACAGTCTAAGAGAGAGAATACCGCTTATTCTGCTTATTCACCTCTTTACTTTATATGGTTTTATATATTATCATGACACATATATATATAATTGTTTAAGAGCATCCCATTTTGTTCTGTACAAGTCTTGGAAATTGGACCTTATGTTTTTGTCGCGTGTGCGTATTACTTTTTTCAAATCGTGTAAACCAAAACTATAGACGCTTAGCGAACACACAATATATAGGTGTACTTTTACTACAGTAAGCGGTACCATAACAAACAACGCCAAAACCGTATCATCGTACGCAAAACATTTGGAAATGGACCAGAAAGGTATGTTTATGCTTCTTTCCCCACACGTAACCCTTCTTTTTTTTTTATTCCAGACCATTTAACTAACAACTAGATTTTTCTTAGTGATAGTCATTGAGGACTCTAAAAGTGAGAATGAACCCTCAATATCAAGCGGAGAAGCTCAAATGCAACCGGATACTAGAGTTCAAATCTTGAATAACGATAACAACATTAAGAAAGAACCTGAAACTGACAACGAAGACTCTTTGAGTAAAATTTTAAACAGAAGGACAAATAAGAAAATACCAAATATTGCTGAAGAGTTAGCCAAGAACAGAAACCACGCCAAAGGTGCCTCTCCATCGCCCATCCTAGTCTCGACATTTTCTTCTTCAGCTCCTTCTTCGGGGCCCCCTTCCTCGTCTACAAACTCGGTAGATATACCAACAGCAAACCGATTTAGCAGAAGTACGGTAGAACCGTTTCAATATCCACCCAATCTCACGGTGTCTACGAGCAAGATAGATCCAGATGAAACAAGGCGGAATAGTAAAAACATAGACAATAGAACTGCACCAGAAAGAGGACGTTCTTCTTTTGCTGCGAACCAACTAAAAATATCATCTTTGTTAACTATGTCCTCTAATGACGACAGCACGCCCCCAGCGATAAACACTTTCAACGGAAACAAAAATGGCAACAATACTATTAATAATATCTCATCACCCAGCATCGAGCTCCATACAGATGCAAACAGTATCGAGTCGCTAAAAAAAACTCCAAACTCTCCTAGAAATAAATCATTAACCCCCAAAGTTATTTTGCCCACTCAAAACATGGACGGCTCTCTTTTGAAGATACCCCGTTTAAACGATAATCCCCCTGGTATTCTTATAGCGAAAACCGGCTCTCCCGTAAATTTGGACGTTGAAACTACAGTACAACCTCTAGCAAAAATCAATAAGCTTACTACTCATTCCGTGAAACCAACTTTGACAAAACAATCAGCAGAGAAAGTTTCGTTGAAGCGAAGTAACAGCTCGATTACACAGAGCGATTCTAATGGCAACTCTAATAAAAAACCTGCACCCGAAAGAGCGAGGAAATCGAATTCAGTGTCAGCAATATTACCGAAGCCAGCTAACAAGACATCAAAAAAGGCTGCTAGTGGCAACGCTGATTCCAATAAGAAAAAGCCTGTTTCGAACAAGGCTGCATCCGCTATTAAGAAAGAACCGAACACAAGCTCCAAATTGAGTACAGTCAAGAAGGAAAACAGCACTTTATCTTTTAACAAAGCCACTGAGAAAGAAAAAGACAAAGGCACTGACACAAAGACCTCTGCAAACAACGTCAAAAAGGAAACAAGCTCAAAATCTCCCAGGAAACTAGTACCTGCACCAACAATCAATTCACCTAAGATTGTACAAACGACAGAAACAAAAATAAAAGAACCCTCAATCTTGATTGACATTCCGTTGTACCAAACTGACACAAATGACTACTTGGATGAAAACGGTCAAGTCATTTTTAATTTGTCAACTTTAATAAAAGAAAAATATCACCTAAACCAGAAAGAACTGACACAGTTAAAAGATTCCAAAAGAAATTTAATAACACAGTTGAATGATCATTCTAACGGCGCACTAGAAAAGGAAAAAGATGAAGAAGGTGATATCATAGAATTGGATGACGATGAGGACTTGGAGGATGATGAAGGAGAATTAGACACGGAGACGAACACTGCAGCAACTACAGCCTCTCCAAAGAAGAAATCACATCCGATGAAAGGTAAAAATTTGATTGGTAAATATGACGTTGAAGACCCGTTCATTGATGATTCAGAATTATTATGGGAGGAACAACGTGCTGCCACAAAAGATGGGTTTTTTGTTTATTTTGGTCCATTAATTGAAAAGGGACACTATGCAAGCTTAGAACGTGCAAACGGTACCATGAAAAGAGGTGGTGTCAAGAACAAATAGGCATTTTTTTCAGGGCCTTTGCCAAAATTCTTGAAGAACAGAAAACAAATAATGAATGAAGCTGGTATTGATAACACATACCGCGGTCATAGAAGTAAATTTCTACGAGCAAACATTTTATGTACGTTAATGTTCTATACATACATACTCGATGATTTAGTCTCAGAAAATAGATTTAACCTTACGAGTTTTATAAAGTAAGTGTATGGACAAATCAAAGCTGTTAAAAATAAGAAGAGAATAGAACCCTGTATCCCCTTGGGTTTTTTATACGTACTACGTTCAGGAATGGATTAAACTAGAGTGTCATTACATAGTGTTTAAGTAATACTTTAAAGACTTATTTGCATCTACAATTTCTTTATAGTTTGAAAGTGCATCGGATCCAATCAGTTCCAATCTAGAGTAAATTGTTGAGTAAACGATTTCCAATAATTCTCTATCCCATTGTTCTCTCAGTACGATGAGAAAATTCAAATAAGTCGATAACAACAATATCTCGCTTTTCTTAGCGTCTGTAGTAAATGAGTCGTGGATAGTTCGTAAACAGCATTCATGGACAGCTGCCATTTTGGAAGAATCTAATTGAATATAATATTTGATGTTTCCTTTCTTAGGCTTTTGATCTTCATTGATTCCCAGCTTTGACAGTCCTTCACTGATTGAACTGGTTTCAGGATTATCATCTCTTTTGGAAACGCGTTGCCTTGAAAGATCTTTTAGGATACACAATACAGATGTTTTGCCCAATGGGAAGGGACATATCTTGAGAACATCCAAAATAAAGTCAAATGCAACGTTCTCGGGAACCAAACATAGTAGTCTCGTGAGGAGGGTGAAAGTTATCATTCGTAACTGGTGATTGACTTGAACACAATTCTTAATAAGTAGAACCTGTAACAAAGCTTTTGTAACAAATACTGAAAGGTTTTTGAGTTCCGTTTTAACATTTTCCAAAGACTCAGTTGTGATTGCATACCATAGCCAATAACGATTAACAGATTCAACTGCTACACTATGGTACACTTTGGAATATAATGAAGGGGTGGTAAATCTTAAGTAAAGATAAATGGCATCCGTGATTGTAATTTTCTGTACCAGATGTTCATTGGTCTCTAAATAATTGATACCAGAAAACAAAACAATACCATTAAGATCTAAGCCAACGCTCCTTTCTTTTGCAGCCTTTTGTACTTCAAAAGTATAAGCTAGTTTATATACCATTCTTTCCATGACCAACTTCGCTTCATCATTAACAGCGTCAGCCTCTTGTGGTACAGATTTGTAAATTATTCTGCATTCTTTTAATACGTTCTGAAATTCTGCTTTTATATCAACATCAAGCGAATACGCCAGTTGATAAAACCTACAATATAACTCAAGCAGTTCGGTGTAATATACCGTTGGTTGAAACTTTTGATGATTTAGTGCGCAGTAGTATTTTGTATCAGGATTGGTGTTGACAGTTTTGATAGGCGACGAAATTCCAAATGTGCAGAGCCTACGTAAAAGTCTCACTTGTAACTCGCTTTCTTTCTCTACTACTTTATCAAGCATTTCTTGAGTAAATTGTGCGTTTAGCTGTATATCTTTCGGCGTGTCTGGGGGAATGTAATTCCTGCAAAATGTATAAACCCTACGAAGAAGGAAAAGTGCGTCTTCAAATGAATCAGCGTGGTCATAAACGAATTTCTCAATCGTTGCCACAGCAGCTCCTAGGTATTTTGAAGGATACAAAGTGGAGATTCTTTTGAGGTTCGCTCCAATAAACTCAAATAGAATGTAAGCTTTCAACGTTAAAAAGAATTCCTTTATGTTTTTCCTTTCACCATAATAAGAACTGTCGCTCGGATCAGAACTTTTAGTAACCGTTTCTGCAGGAGCTGGCGCAGCAGCTTGCTCATTGACAAACTCCTCTTTATTTTGTTGATCATTGTTTTCAGAAACATCTTCAACAGAAAGGGCTGAAAGCAATTCCAAACCAGTAACCAGACATTTTTTCGGTTCTCCATGAATCGAAATTACATAGAAACACCTCATTACACCGTGAATAATATTATTAACACATAATACTTTGCTTACATCGATATTCTCTTTTGACAAGAATTTTAATAGGCCTTTGGGTACATCCCAGCCAATTTCACCAGTAATGGTCGGATTCTCCTCTAACAATCCCCTTAGGGTTTCAATGAATTTAGCCTTCTCATCAAACGTGCCTTCCTGGTCAACTTGTTCACTATAAATATCGATTAGTGTTACCAGCGCAATAAGGTCCTCCTTTTGAGTTTTGAACGCATCAGTAAGCTCTGAAAGTAGATCTTCGATTGGCTCCATCACGGTCAGGTTATCAAATCAAATACTTGCGAGACGCTCTTCTCTAAGTTCAGCTAATATTAACAATCACTTACACTAGTATTTTTTTTCGTTTTTTTTCTCTCATATTTCAAATTTAAGGATTCGTGCTTATGAAATATGCCGATTTAAGGTTTGATAACTAACGTGCTTCAACTCAAAGAAATATAACGGGTGTACTCTTGACTATTACAGGTTGCAACCAAAAGATTTAATGGAAGTATGAGCAGAATTCTAGAGAGCGAAAATGAAACAGAAAGCGACGAAAGCTCTATTATATCGACTAACAATGGAACGGCCACTGAAAGGACAAGAAATCATCCAGAAATAAAATCATCGACACACACAGTTCAAAATAGACTAGAACTCTTTAGTAGGAGGCTATCTCAACTCGGATTAGCAAGTGATGCTTCTGTGGATCAACAACTGGACAGCTCAGCTAGTAGCACTTATGAACAGAAGGAGATGAATAAGACAAATACATCGACAGCAGAGCAAAAGAATATTGCAACTGAACAAAAGAGTCGCAAGGAGGAGCAGGATACGCAAAAGATCCAGATAAAATTTCAACCAATTGGGTCTATTGCGCAGTTGAAACCATCGGTTTGTAAAATTTCAATGTCACAACCTTTTGCTATGGTAATTCTATTTCTCAAAAGACGACTGAAGATGGATTATGTTTATTGTTATATAAATAATTCTTTCGCACCCACCCCACAGCAAAATGTCGGAGAACTTTGGACACAGTTCAAAGTTAGCGACGAACTAATTGTAAGTTATTGTGCATCGGTAGCATTTGGCTAAACATTATCCACTAGTTCCTACCATTTAAAAAGCCCTTCCGTAATGGCTTAAAAGGGGCAATTATTTAATAAAAATACTTTGAACAATTGCCCAAGACAGTATAAAACTAATCTCAGAACTCATATCCGGTTCTAGTTTTTCAGAAACAAAAACATTATTAATATAACCACCATCAAAAAAACAAACGATGAGCATATGTTTTACTGAAAACGTTTTACTTTTTTTTCTATTTGGTATTTAAATATACATGGAAACATAACTAGATAAAAACATAGCTAGTGGTTAGCCATTAGTTTTCTTTAGATGGAGGCAGAGTTTCATCCTCTAAAACAACAATCAAATCTGATGCTTCAACACTTTCACCGTCCTTAATGAAGACATCTTTAACTTGACCATCTGCTGGAGAAGAGACAACCATTTCCATTTTCATGGCACTCAGAACGGCAACTGATTCACCTTTCTTCACTAAGGAACCTTTATGTACCTTAACCTCTATGATGACACCTGCCATTGGTGCGCCGATTTGGTGGGTATCATGTACATCGGCCTTTGGCTTAGCAACTGATTGTATGTTTTGAGTCTTATCCGCAACACGGATCTTTCTTAATTCACCGTTCAATTCAAAATAGACTTCTCTTTGACCAGTCTTTTTGTTTAAGTCACCAACAGCTTGTAACTTGATAATCAAAGTCTTACCTTGTTCAATGGTGACTTCAATTTCTTCATCTGGCTCTGATGGGGCTAAGAAATTCTTGGTTGGTAGTACTGATAAGTCACCATACGTTTCTCTCACCTTTTGGAAATCCTCGTAAACTCTCGGATACATATTGTAAGAAGCGATATCGCATTCGTCGATGTCACCGAACCTGTTTTGTAAATCTTCTCTGATTTTGTTGAGGTCGAATGCCTCTAACTCTAAACCCGGACGGCATGTCAACTTTCTTCTCTTGTTTCTCAGCACATCAGATCTTAATGGCTCTGGGAACCCACCGTATGGTTGACCGATCAAACCTTCAAAGAAATCCATGACAGAGTCAGGGAAATCTAAAGAATTAGCCAAACGTCTGATATCGTCAGAAGTTAGTTTATTTGAGACCATAAATTGCGCCAAATCACCAACAACCTTGGAAGTTGGAGTGACTTTAACGATATCACCCAATAAGTAGTTCGCTTCTCTGTAGGCTCTCTTAGTTTCTGCCCATTGTTCACCAAGACCCAATTGTTGAGCTTGGAATAGCAAGTTAGTCAACTGCCCACCTGGAATTTCATGCTGGTAGACTTCTGGATCTGGACCCTTCAAGTCAGCTTCAAAGCAAGAATATAACAGTCTCATTTCTGCCCAGTAGGCATCTAATTCACGAGCATGTTCAATGTTAATTCCTGTGTCAATGTTACCTTCTAAGGAAGCTAGTAAAGCGTTAATGGATGCTTGAGAAGTCAAACCAGACATCGAGTTAATGGCTACATCAACAACATCGGCGCCAGATAAAGCACATGCAGACATGGATGCTACTGCAGTACCAGCAGAGTCATGACTATGAACATGAATTGGTAAATCAGGATATCTAGTTCTCAAAGAACCAATTAACAATCTAGCGGCGGATGGCTTCATGGTACCTGCCATATCCTTAATACCTAAGATATGGGTACCCATCTTAACGATTTTATCAACAACTTCCAAATAGTAGTCCAAGTTGTATTTCTTACCTGGTTGAAGCATGTCACCAGAGTAACAAACAGTAGCTTCAACAACACCACCAGCCTTTTTGACGGCATCTACACCAACTTTTAATTGGTCCAAGTCATTCAACGCATCAAAGACTCTGAATATATCAACACCGTTATCTTTAGCTTGCTTGACGAAATGGTCAATGGCATTATCTGGTAAGGAGGAGTAGGCGACACCGTTGGCACCACGCAACAACATTTGGAATGGAATGTTGGGCACTAATGCTCTTAATTTTCTTAAACGTTCCCATGGATCTTCATGCAAGAATCTCATAGCGACATCAAAAGTGGCACCACCCCAACATTCTAAAGCAAAGGCGCCTGCTAGGGCATGGGCGGTAGTTGGAGCGATTGTGGCCAGATCATGGGTTCTGACTCTTGTGGCCAACAGGGATTGATGGGCGTCTCTCCAAGTAGTATCCATTAATAGAGTACCGCTGAATTGTCTCACTTGTTTAGCAAACTCAGCTGGTCCCTTTTCTAGTAGCACTTGTCTCCATCCGGATGGTGGCGACGTAGTAACGACATTGATAATGTTACCTTCAGCATCGTGCAAATGAGGGACGCTTGGGGTTGATTTCAACTTAGGCAAACCAATTTGGCCCTTGATGGAAGGACCATTGACGGCCAAATCTGCCAAATAATGCAATAGTTTTTGCGCTCTGTTTTGCGAGGAAACCATTTGGAACAGTTGTGGGGTATCATCGATGAACGTTGTCCAGTAGCTACCGTCAATGAAGACTGGATGTGTCAAAAGAGTCAAAAGGAAAGGAATGTTGGTTTTGACACCTCTGATTCTGAATTCGATCAAGGCACGGATCATTTTCCTACGAACGATTTCGTAAGTGGAACCGGAACATGAACACTTCACCAACATGGAGTCGTAATGAGGAGAGATAGTGGCACCGGCATAGGCGTTACCACCGTCCAATCTGACACCATTACCACCGGCAGACCGGTAGACTTCCAAACGTCCAGTATCTGGCTGGAAATTCTTCGATGGGTCTTCTGTGGTAATACGACATTGAATGGAGAACCCACGGGTAGAGATTTTGTCCTGTAACAGGCCCAATTGGGGCAAAGAGGCACCGGCAGCGATCTGGATTTGCGCAGACACAATATCGATACCAGTGATTTCTTCGGTGATAGTATGTTCCACTTGGATTCTTGGGTTGATTTCGATGAAATAATGTCTGTTTTCGTTGTCGACCAAGAACTCGGCGGTACCTGCGTTTCTGTAGCCACAAACTCTGGCCAACTTGACAGCATCTGTCAAGATAGCGTCACGAACTTCGAGCGGCAGGGTCTTAGCTGGGGCCACTTCGACGACCTTCTGATGCCTTCTCTGCACGGAACAGTCCCTATCGAAAAGATGGACCACATTACCGTGGTTATCGGCTAGCAACTGGACTTCAATATGTTTTGGCTTGTCCAAGAATCTCTCCACGAAACAGGTACCATTACCGAATGCGGTGCGGGCCTCAGACGTAGCACGCTGGAACGCATCACCCACGTCGTCACCTTTTCTTACCACTCTCATACCTCTACCACCACCGCCAAAGGCGGCCTTGATGATGACAGGGTAGCCATATTTATCGACGAAGTCCTGTGCTTCCTGTACGGTCTCTATGGGACCTGGAGTACCGGGAACGGTGGGGACATTGGCCCTTGCTGCGAGGTTTCTGGCGGAAACCTTGTCACCCACAGATTCGATGACTTCAGCGGGAGGCCCGATCCAAGTGATGCCTGCCTTCACCACTTTGTCAGCGAACTCGGAATTCTCAGACAAGAACCCGTAACCTGGGTGGATAAAGTCAACTTTGTGCTTCTTTGCGATCGCGATGATCTCGTCCATGGCCAAGTACGCACCCACGGGAGTGTATTGGCCCTCTTCGCCGATGACGTATGCCTCGTCCGCCTTCAGCCTATGTGTGGAAAGACGGTCTTCGTGCGAGTATATGGCGATGGTCCTCATGGACAGCTCATGGGCGGACCTGAAAATTCTGATAGGGATCTCACCTCTGTTAGCGACCAAGATCTTGTTCTTTTCGCCCAGTAGACTGAAATTGTCTCTCAAACCGGCCAATTTCTTGCTGCTCATCTTCTTAGCTTTATATTTTTTACCTCTAGCTGAGCTCCTATCCTAAAATATACTAACGGTGAAAAATTCAAACAATGGGCCCTTGATAACGACCTACACGACTTTGAAAGATAAGAGGTACGGATATATGTATGTCATCAAAGGAGATGTCAAAAGCAAGAGGAAAAAAGACTGAAATTACAGCAACACAATAGGAAAACAGAAACAGAAAGGAAAACGTCTTCCGGAAACAGCCGATGCGGTTCCTGACCTAAGGCTTCCTGCGCCGGCGCTGACTCTTGGAATAAATAGCTCGAGACGCATATACCAAAAGTGCAAAAAAAAACTGAAAAACTTACAGAAAATTAATAGCGAAAAAAAAAGGTTAGTCATAGGTGCCTCTACGGCGTCTTCTGCGCGAAGGGCCCCATCCCTGCCAATCACCGCAGAGCCGGCCGTGCCTGCCGAGGCTGCTATCTGCGGCAACCTCCGAGGCCGGGTATCACAATCCGTGGAGGATGATAACGGCGTGCACTTGTTTCAAGATGGTTAAGTGATACAAACGACGCTATATACTGCCGTCCTTTCATTAAGTGATCGGTTTAAGTTGTATTTTGCTAGCTTGGCTTTGCACCCTTATTTAGCTGCGAGGATCTGTACTAGTTGTCTAAGCAAAACGTAAAAAATTGGTTAATGTACGTTTCTCGAACGTTTCTCGAACGTATAGAGGTATATACATTTATCTATAGTGTCTTTACGTACATCTCCAGGAGCTGATCGGCAGACTTTGCAGGTGGAGGATCTTTTTCTTCAGGTATCCAAAGTACAGGAGGATCCCAACTGTGATACATACGATGTTGGTGATGTGGTAGCCGTCGCGCAAGACGGTTACGGAGCCTTTCAGGACGTCGGTGCACGCTTGCATGTTACCGCCGTGGGTCACATACACTTTGTTAGTGTCCGGGATGACACACTCGTATACGGTGAAGTGGTTGATCATCGCCATTATGATCAGCCGCGGCCATGTCCCGCCGAAATTGCTTAGCGTGTTCAGCAACGTCATATACGTACCGCCCAGAACAGGGTCCGCGACTCGTGTGTGAAATGCCGAGATCCCGATGAACTGGACGGTGTTCATAAATGAGCCCAGCAGGTGCTGAAATATCACCAGGCAGAAGTACTTGGTGGAGATCTCGCCGCCCTTGGGGAACCGCTTCACCACGTAGCTGCCCAAGACTGCCGCAGTCAAACGACCCAGAAACCCCCACAGCCACGGCGTCAGCACACCAGCATCCCCCACCAAGAACTTGACAAACTTATTAGTGCCCGTGTTTCTTAGTCTTCTGTTGTCACGAGTAATTGGATCCTTGTTGGAACTCCACTTGACAACGTAATATCCGAATATTAATTCGAAAGGCAGGTCTATCAGCACCGTAACAGCCAGGTCTTCTCTCTTGAAACCTTGCTCCAGTAGTTTCAGATTCGTAGCTGCCTCATTACATTGGAAGGCGAACTTGGAAATCATGTGGATAAAGGCTAAACTTCTCACGGATTTCAACTTCAACACTTTTATGAAACAATGATAAATATACCTTACACTACTAGTATTCTGGGCAGACACCACATCGCCATCGTCGTATTTGATAGCTAGGATTTTAGGTTCGCCATTTTCCGACTTGGCTGGCTCCACTTTGGGCAAGTACTCCTGATACGGTTTTTCCTTGGTGCAAAATATGATGTATACGGTTATCACAATGTACAGTATCCCCGAGAATTTCATGTATCCACCCAAACTGATAAATCCGTAATCCAATGGAAGTTTCCTGAAATACTTGTTGGCAAAATCAGACGAGTTCAACGATAGGAAAATGGTGAATGACATGAAATAGCCGATGTTCAAACCCATCGTTTGCGCAGTGGAAGCATAAGATAAAGACTCTTTCGACAGAATGGTCAAGGCCCACCCATCAACTGCAATGTCTTGAGTGGCGCATAGGAAAACTAAGAGCCCAAACCACCACGTCAAGTTCCTTATGTTAACGCTATGCAGAGAACCGTTCCCGCGGCCGTGGAACGCATCGTCCACCCCATCGAATATTATGCCTTGCGATATACACCAACCCAAAACCCATAGTACAAATCCGCTAACGAACTGCACTGGGATGATCCATGACCTTCTTCTGCCGATGCGTTTATTATACAGTGAATCCACTATAGGGGACCATAGAATCTTCAAAGAATATGGATATGTAGCCATAGAGAAAATGCCCAATGATGTGAACGACGTCTCCTTTGCCATCGACTTCAGTAAAAATGGTACCGTACCAAACGCCAAGCCTACAGGTATACCTTGAACCAGATATAGCATGATCAAAAGATAGAATTGTGGCAGGTCATGCTTGGCCAGGGACCCGCTATTTCGCTTAGGTTCCATCGCAACTTATGCGTTATTTCCTCAGTTGCACTATTTTATGCTATCTAAACCAAAGTTTCCTCCCGTGGCTCAACATTTCATGTAAATCTAAGTATCGAAGTCGGTCGATTTATTTTCGCATGCCAATATCGTTATTTTTCTTTCAGCCAGTCGTGTGTCCATCTAAAAAACCGAAAAAAAAAAAGTGTAATGCAGCTATGAATCGATAAATCATTCAGTATTCTTAGTATTTATCTCATTCGATATGTAGGAACAAAATATATACTATATGTGCGTATATTTGCAGTTATTTACCCACTAATGACTATTACGCCAGAAGTGTCTTGATTAGCAAAACTTTTTTTATATTTTCTTATTTGTGTTATTTCTGTTTACTCAAACGACAGAAAGATTGAGAGTGAAAAAGAAATTCATTTCTTCTTTCTTTCCTTTTCTCCAGTCAGAATGTATTTATTCGATAGACAAGACTTCTTTAACTGCTTTAACAATAGTTGGAGCATCTGGAAAGGCGAAATCTTCCAATTCCTTGGCATATGGTGTTGGAACATCAGCACCAGTGACTCTTTGGATTGGAGCATCCAAATAATCAAACGCTTCTGATTCCATGACTTGGGCGACGATCTCAGCACCGACACCGAAGGTTGGGAAAGTCGATTCCACAGTGATCAAGTGGTTTGTTTTCTTGACTGTTTTGATGATGGCTTCAGTATCCAAAGGTCTAATTGCACGCAAGTTGACGACTTCTGCAGAGACACCGTACTCCTTTTGCAAGATTTCGGCGGCTTCCAAAGAGAATTGAACGTTTCTTGTGTATGTAACAATAGAAATATCAGTACCTTCTCTTTCGACCTTAGCCTTATATGGCAGAGTGAAATCTGGCGACAAAACATCTTCTGAGATTTCAAAGGATTCACCGTACAACAACTCGTTTTCCAAAAAGACAACAGGGTTTGGATCTCTGATGGCGGCCTTAAGCAAACCTCTGGCATCTTCGGCAGAGTAAGGAACAAGGACTTTCAACCCGGGGATGGAACCATACCAAGCAGAGAAATCCTGCGAATGTTGGGCACCGACACCCTTAGCAGCACCGTTAGGGCCTCTAAAGACCATTTGACACTTCTGAGTACCACCAGACATGTAGTGAGTCTTGGCAGCAGAGTTAATAACATGGTCAATGGCTTGCATAGAGAAATTGAACGACATGAACTCCACAATTGGCTTCAAACCTTTCAAAGCAGCACCCACGGCCAAACCTGTCAACCCGTATTCGGTAATAGGTGTATCAACTACACGACGCTCACCGAATCTGTCCAATAAACCTTTAGACACTTTGTAAGCACCGTTATATTGGGCGACCTCTTCACCAATGAGGAAGACATCGTCGTCACGGTCCAATTCTTCCGCCATGGCTGTGTTCAAAGCCTCTCTGACCGTCATTGTCTTTGTAGAAGAGAACCTCAAAGCTGCTGCTGAGGGTCTAACAAAAGAGGTTGGAGCACGACGTGAGACATTTCTGGCCAAAAAGGTTGGCAATCTAGAAAACATATTGAAAAGATGTTTTTGCAAAAGGTAATTGATCTACTAAACTGCAATCGAATAACAACGAACAAACACAGTAACTGTAATGGGGAGGCGGAATTTAACGTCCGAGAGGGGGAGGATACTGAATTAATCTAACAGAAAGTGGAAACTTGACGAATATATCTCAAGAATCGGCTGTTGGTGTCAGGAACCTGTGTATGATGATACTACTGTATTTAGTGCAGATGTGCGAAAGCTTTATGTTTATCGACCGGAGAACTTCTTAGTCGAAGACTCGTCTATTTTGCATAGTCTCCCACTTCGAAGTCTCGGAAAACGGGCCCCGGAAACAGCCGCGGCCAAAAAAGAATCAGCTTGGACACGATAAATACTGTCGTTTCATTAGATAGATAGAGATACATAAACTTACGTGTATAAACGGGGAGATTAGCTTATGTAGAGGATGCGAAAGGAAGGACGACACACTACTCACAACTTACTCTTGTTTTTGCTGCTCTTGGTGAAGGTCTCCGCGATGATTCTTCTCTGGATCTTACCGGTGGCGGTCTTGGGCAGCTTGTCGACAAAATACACCTTGGTGGGGATTTTGAAGGCTGCAAGGTGCTTCTTCAGGAAGGAAACAAGTTCTTCGTAGGTCATCTTTTCGTTCTTCTTCAAGACGACGGCGGCTTGAACCACCTGGCCGTACATGTCGTCGGGAACACCAAAGGCCACGGCCTCGTCGATTTTGGGGTGCGACAGCATTATACCATCCAGTTCAATAGGCGAGATCTTTTCACCACCCCTGTTGATCAGCTCTTTAATTCTGCCCGTGAGAACCAAGAAACCCTCCGGGTCGAAGTAGCCTTGGTCACCGGTTCTGAAGTAGTTCTCCCTCTTGGTAAAGTTCTCCTTGTTGGCCTTTGGGTTGTTGGCATAGCCCAGTGTGACGTTTTCGCCTCTGATGGAGACCTCCCCGACCTTGCCTGGGGGCAAAACGTTGTCCTTATCATCCAGGATAAGAACAATGACGCCCTGTGGTTGGCCCACGGTGCCAGGCTTTCTCTTTCCCGGGGGCAGGTTGTTCGAGGTCATTTGGTGCGATGCTTCGGTCATTGCGTAGGCCTCCAAGACAGGAGCGTTGAATTCCCTTTCCAGCTTGTGGAACGTTGCAGGTGCCAACGCAGAAGAACACGATCTGATGAACCTAATGTGGGGGAAAGGCGTGGGCTTGGGCATGTTCAGCATGATCATGCTTATCGTGGGCACACAACTGAACCAGTTACAATGGTACTTGACGAATTGATCCCAGAACAGCTTTGGGTGGAACCCGTCAGGCACCACGACCGAGCCTTGAGTTCTAAAGGTAGATAGCAAAACACCGATCAATCCGTGAACGTGGAACAGGGGCATGACGATGTAGGACCGGTCCAAGGGCGTCAACTTGTAAGTGTTTGCGATATTCAACGTGCTTCTCACAATGTTCAGATGCAACAAGGGTACAGTCTTTGGAGTGGACGTGGTACCGCTGGTATGCAAAATCAGAGCAACATCGCTGGAACGAGCAAACCCTGGAAATCTGACGGGGTCCGTGTTGACAAACTTGGCATTGTTCAACGACCGGTAAAAAACGTTCTTGTAATTGTCCTTTGGAGAGTAGATGTCATATTCTACCCTGAACCTGGCTGCATCAAAGCTCAATTCCACGATGAAACACCCGAATGTAGAGGCGGACTTCAAAATCTCGGAGTCAGGCAACTTTGTAGTGCCCTTAGGAACGCAGATAGCTTTAGACTTCAGGTCGTTTAAATAGAAATTGAACTCCTTTTCCTTATAGTTGGAGTTCAAAGGAGCACCGATCTTGGCGTCCATGGTGGCCCCAAGGAAGGCGACGATGAACTCCAGCCCATTACGCATGGAGATTGCCACAGTGTCCTGCCTGAAGATCGTGCCATACAGCGGAGAAGAAGGGTTACTGAACATGGTCTGAAAGTGGCCTACCATATGGGACAGGTCCCGGTAGGTCACCTGGGTGTCCGTTTCAGGAACAATGACAGCAATGTTGTCGGATACTTTGAAAGTATCGTTAAACGAAGCAGTAACAGTAGCGGCACTTGACATTCTAGTAAATATTGAAGAGCTACGTAACCTTTTACATTACATAGAGGAGCAACCCTGTAGGCAAAAGTACACATAATTCCTCTATTATATACTGATATTATCGTGAAAAAAAAAAAAGAGAGTAAAGGGCCCGGAAACTTCAAATCCGAGTACCCGAGCTCCCATTCGGTCCGAGGGCGAAAAGAAAAAGAGCAATTTAGATCCGAGCAAACAGCATCGTCCAGAGCGATCGATATCCACATCTGCTGATATCATCCACACTATAGTGCCCAAAATATGCGATAATATGGAAGATTGCGTGTGCTATTCATTCTCGTGACGGGCAAAACAAAAACATTCGTCGCCGGCGGCGTTGTACGGTACAACGGGTAGTGTGAAAGGTACTACCACGTGACTTTGGATACCCTCTCCTTTCGCCCGGCGCTCACGTGCGAAGCTGCGGCACGTGACCTTCCGGGTATCCGCCAACCTGCTACTGTGATAAAGCACACCTGCCTCATAGTTGCGTGGTTTCCTCGAGATGGTGCCCCATGCAGTCTGACTGAGGTTTGCGGAGGTATAGAGGCACCAGTCCAGCTCGTGGAACACTCGCGATGCATCGCAGGGTTCGGTCGACTTCGTGGTGGAATGCATGTAGAATTTGGAGTGCGCGGGCGTGGTACCACGTGCTCTGGTAACCATTGCTGGGTCTTGCTTGTAGAAGACTCGGAATCGGTTTCGTAGCATGTCATAATAGCTCTTTTTTTGCAGATACTGGAAATGGAACCACCCGGAACTAGCCCGCTTTAATGGACTCGTGGTGAACTCTTGTTCAGTGGGAAAGACAATATACGGCTTGATCTTCCTCTGCGCATAGGCGGTCAATAAGGATTCCGTCGCCGGTACGTGCACTTTCTTGGTGCCCTCTACTAGCGCAGGTATGATGCCCGTGAACAAAGGGACCATCAAATGTGTCCATAAATTTTCGTCCTTCGCTCTTGAAAGCGACGTCCCTATGGATGAGGTCTGGCACAAATAATGCTCTATAGCATCACTAGTCTCCGCACCGACTGAAAGCTCCTGAAGTTTATTGTAGAACATAGTCAATCCTGACGGCTGGAATTTGGACGGCGTGGAATACACGAACTCCAATTCACTTAACGGTGCAAAGTTAACGGATTCCACGCTTTTCAAAATTAGCTCGTCGATGTCCCTCACATGATATGACCGGAGGTAGTCTATCAAGCCGGCCTTAAACGGTACTAACGACTGCTCTTCTTCTATTTGTAAAACGGGACTGCACCAACACACTTGCTGAGGGAGATTGGTCTCCATGGCGGTAAAGTTGTTCGAGGGCAAAAATATCTTGCATTCACCATTATCGTAAAAGTTTATAATCAGCTTAGTGTGGTGAGAAGCATACGGGGGCATAGTGATCTCGATCAGCTTGATCTTGCGAAGTGCTAGCGAGAGCGCTGCATCCATAGAACTTGCTTCGACGGGTACAATCGTCCCCCTTTGGCCCACAATGGTTATATTCTCAATATTTCGGTGAAATTGTCTCAGCAGAAAATCGAGCTCATATTGGAAACTGAAGAGTATGCTTTTTTTGAGTCTTGCGTCACAGAATATATCTTTCAAAGTGATCAAATCGTCGGCCTCAACCATGGAAGCCTTTCCTTCATAGAAATCTGACCTGATTAGTTTGAAAGTTGCCTTGTTTGTCGTGTCATCCACCGTTTCCTTTTCCTCCGCCTCTTGTTCCGACTTAGTCAAATCGATAACTTCTGATTCATCGATTATGACACAGTCGTCATCGTCCTTACCATTTGTAGTTTTTTTTCCAGCATCTGCACTATACCTGAAACTCTTCCATCGTTGTGCCACCTGTTCAGCGACCTCAGATCTCTTTCTTTTGGCACCACTCATTGATCCTCTTTACACTGATCGCCATCTGACTTCTTGTCATCGTTATTCTTGTCCGGGCTCATCATATTACCTATTATTTTCCTTTTCATAAGAACTATATTATGTCACCTTTTCCGCACTTAAGTGCGGCCACCGAAATATATAGGAAGGGATCAATGGAAAGTTGCAAATACTCACCAGCTACGTTGAAACACATTGCTCATATCGTCCGAATACAATCAGTAACTACTGAGACAAGCATAAGACATATTAATAGTCATAACAAAGACACGTGTTGGAATATTTGCTTCTTTCCCTGTGTTCTCTCATTATCAACTCCGCTTATTATTAGACTGCTAACGTAATTACGATGTGCTCCACTAAGGACGCAAAGAATACTGAGAACAAAAATGATAAGAGCTCAACAAGTGTTCCTAGCAACAAATTTGCAAATTTAAAACCACATGATTATTGTACGGGTCCGGGATCAGTCACCACTGAACACAAAAACAACGACAAAGAAAAAGGGAAGCAGGAAAAGGAGAACAAAGATGGAACCCCTCATTCAAATGCTTCTGCAGAATCACGCTCTCCGCAAGTCAGCCATCATTCTGAGAAATTCCCCTCTTTTGATTCACCTTTACATTTTCCAAGCCTGAGGCTGCCAGATGACTTGTTATCAAACACGTCAAGAAGATCATCAGATTCCACAGCATCATCTTCTGTATCCAGACTAAAACCTGTCCAGATTTCCAAAGCTGCTTTGCACCCTTGTCATATAACGAATAAACTGGACAGTAGAGACGGAACTCCGGGGGTTGAGTCGAGGGCAAACCCCTCATCTGACTCCTCTACACCTCGATTCATCGTATCCAATATGGTCGGGAATGGTCGTGGAGGAGGCGGCCTACATGGCGCTACCTCAAACGTTGTTCAAAAACTTCACTCCAGGAAAAGATGGGACTGGAACAGCTTGCCAAACTCTGATTCCTCTCTTTTAATTAGATCAGCCTCAGGAAACCATAATTTCATTAATATTTGCATAGACGGTGAATTCAAACAAATAAAGTACGATCCGAATCATAATGAGCTCTTTAATAGAATGGACCTTTTCCTATCTTTTAATATGGATTCTTCGCCAAAAGATTCACTAATTTTTGCTAAAAAAAGGTTGAATTCATACATTGAATTTTTAACAACATACCTAAAGTCCAGAAAATACGCATTTGAGTGTTATCCATTTAACATTGAAAGCATCATAAGCATCGAAACTGAAGTTAAATCTTTCCCGTCGTTTGACCCATCAAAGGACTATTCTGAGATTGAATCGCTTATTCAATTATGGCTGGCCCAGGCCCAGAAGTTTTTATTACAATCAAACTCGTTTTTTTTTTCATCTGAAGTGGTACAGGAATTAATCAAAAGGAAACCAACTACAAGGCAACATTCCAATCCTATAATCAGTTCGACCAGCAATAAACTCAGTGATCCCACATTATATATTCAACAACTAGATATAGAGCAAAACTCCCCGAGACCAGTATTATCGGATCCATTAGATGAAATTGACATTTTGCTAATAAGACCACTGCATAAAACCCTGGCAGGTTGGCAGCTAGCTTACGACGAGCCAAGCTTAAACATTGCGGACTTCCCATTGGATTTGTCTCCCTTGATGGTTGACAATGGCAACAAAGATACTCAAAACAAGAGAACAGATGACAATAGTGACCTGCCTGAAGATTTGACGAATTTGCAGAATTATTTCCCCAGGAAAGGCTCCAAAGTAAAAATTGTTTCCGATGAGCGAGAAATCATTGAGTTAAACTCTTCCAACGCTTCAGAATATATGTTTGATTGCATGAATAGAAAATTTTTTACTAATGACGCAAAAGAGCGTATTTTGAGAAACAACTTTAATCAAGGCATTGATGAAGATTACTCAAATGATCCATTTGCTTCAACTAGATCTTTATCATTACCATCCTCAGCGGCAGAAATAAGCAAGAGAAAGAAAAGTCCCGCCAAGGGCAACAAAAAATCAGGGTTTGTTAATTTTTTTAAGAGAAAACACTCCCAATTCGCATCGACTTCCCATGCTACGAGTCCTTCAACTTCGCCTAACATATCTTCTTCTTCTTCCCCAAAGATGCAACCACAATCACACCTTCCTAGCAATTTCCGGGCAGACAAAGTCCATCATACCAAGTCAACCAGTCAAACACTTCAGAACGAATGGCTAGAAAACTTTTTTTGCCGAACCTTGAATAACTATAAAGAAATTGATTTGCCAACACAATTTATCCTGCCAAAGGAAATCAAGAATCCTTTGAATTCACAGCCCCAATCCCAAGGCGAGTCACTTATATCATCACCAGCTTCTACTGATACAGAAGACATTGTTCCAAATGAAGGATTAGATAGAGCAAAGAGTGCAGCCACCTACGGCAAAGAATATCTACAATTAAGATTACCATTCGCTTCTGATACTATACCTGCCGTAATATGCCCTTGGGTTTGGACAAGTTTAAGTTATTATAAATGGAAGGCTCTACTGAGGGAGATATACAGGTCAATTATTCCTGGCGGTTACGCTCTTGCAATTGTTCCAGACTTAAGAATATCGAATACCTACTATAATGCAAATCCTGGCAATGACGACACTAATAATGCTGGAGATGAGTTTTTGACAACAAAAGAAAGAGAAAAGACATTCGATGCTATGTCTATTGATGCAATCAACAAAGRTCTTCACATTCATCCAACCAAGCACTTAACGAAAACATTTAAAGACGTAGGGTTTACAGGGATTAAATCTTCAGTTCTAAGCTTAAAAACTGGTGACCTTAAAACAGATATGGGGTTTTTAAATGAACTCAACTCATTAAATGCTTGGGATCATATGTTAAGGAAGCAACTGCCAGATAGTAGCACTCCTCCAAAAGATACCGATCCTTCCACTCTTTTTCAACGATATGTGGAAGAACATATGGGAAAAATTGACAACAATTCTGGTTGCTTCAGAACCTTATACGTTGTGGCACAAAAACCAAAGCAGCCATACACGAAGTAAAAAATGCTTTTCTATACTATTTTTTTTCTTGTATGAAAACCGTTTTATTATTACTTTCAACTTAATTGATTATTATTTGACAAAAGCGTCCGAACAAATAAGCAGAATCCTAAGCCCAGGAAGCATTTTACAATATATTTTATTCAATTTTATGACCCTTCATGACATACTATTTTTACCAGTGGCTTACTTGTTCATTTACTACATTTGTATATATGTATACATATATTTTATATAGATCAATTTTCTCTTCATCAAAACTTGCCTTGGATTGTGTGCGTATGGATTCTGGCTGAATTTCCGAACTCCTTTTCTAACATTGTTCCTAATTTCTTATCTTCTTCATAAACATCGTGAACCAAATCGTCTTTTTGATCATTAGAATAATACTTCACATCCACGTGGGAAGCCAAGGAATGTTCAGTTTCTTGTAATGAGTCAACTGTAGCTTCGTTCACTAAAACATAAGCAATATCGGACCCCGGACAATCATAATTGACGTTCAACAGTAGTCTCTCCATTATTCCTCTCAAACCTCTAGCACCAGTTCCTTCTTTGAGGGCGAATTGGGCAACTTTTTTCAGAGCCTTTTGTGTGATGCACAGCTTGACACCAAATTGTTTAAAAATATACTCATATTGGTCTAGCAGGGCATTTTTTGGTTCTTTCAAGATATGAAATAAATCATCCCTTTGAAGGGGTTGCAATGCAGTTATGATAGGAACTCTCCCAATCAGTTCAGGAATTAAACCAAAACTTACTAAATCTGATGGTGTAGTCAAATCTAAAGCACATACTTTTTTCCCGTTGTCCAATTCTACTTGCTCAAGTGTATTACTGAACCTGAGCTTCTTCATTCTTTCTTGGTCATTGATTTTTGATGGTTGATCTGCCTCTTTGGTATTTTGACTTTTCCTTATATTTTCTATCCTTCTGACGATATGCTTATCTAAACCAACAAATGCGCCCATAATCATAAAGAGGATATTCGATGTGTCGACGACAAATATTTCATCCTTTTTGGTTGTGGTTTGATTCTTTTGCCCGTCAATATCATGTTTGACAGGCCTTTTAACGGCAATTTCTACTTTATGGCCCTCAATAATTTTTAGCAGCGACTGTTGAACACCTTCTCCAGACACATCCTTGGTACCAATACTTGCGGCAGGCTTCGCCAACTTGTCAATCTCATCAAGGACGATAATACCCTTCTCTGCCTTTGCAACATCAAACTCGGCATTGACCAGCAGTCTTTCAATGCACACTTCGACATCTTCACCTATGTAACCGGCTTGCGTCAACTGCGTACAATCAGTTATTGCAATAGGGACGTTTAGTATTTTCGCTAGCGTTGTTGCCAATAAAGTCTTACCAGAGCCTGAAGGACCAACAACTAGAACATTACTCTTGCTTAATTCTAAATTTTCTTCCGCTTCTTGACCTACTGAATTAAACTGTCTCTGAAGATTCTTCCAGCCTGCTTTGGCCTCACTATTCCCATTGAAGATAGGTTCATCTTTGTCATCCGTAAGTCTTTCCTGTTCTATCAATTCCCTCTGCCTTTGTAGTTCCCTTTTCTTTTGTTTGTCATTGATCCTCAGATAATGATTATAAACTGCAACACTCAAAACTTTCTTACCAATATCTTGACCAATAATATATTCGTCGAGAAATTTCTTTAGCGTTTTTGGAGTTTGTATATTCGACAAGCGTGACTGTGCCAGCTTTCCAGAAGCAGTAGCAGCATATCTCCCAATTCTACTATAATAGGATTTAGCCAAGTTTTGGCCTGTAAATCTCAACATTACTGTAAAGCGTTTAAAAAGAACCTTGGACTATGGGCCTCTTTTTTAATGAATTGCTACTTTTTTGCTTGTTATCAAAGTATATCAATCAGAAGACTAATATATTTCGAACATCGAAAAACATTTTCACCATTAACTACTGTATTTTCGAAAAATTAACAGGACAACAAGAAAAGTAGCATGTCACAGCAAACAACACAGCATCAGTTTCCTCAGTTTTATTGCTGCTATCTGCTACAATCGATCAACAAAAGACAGTCGTTTTATATAGGATCAACTCCAAACCCAATACGACGTTTAAGGCAGCATAATGGGAAGCTGACAGTTGGTGGGGCATACAGAACTAAACGTGACGGTTCAAGACCCTGGGAAATGATAATGATTGTACGAGGCTTCCCAAGTAAAATCGCAGCTTTACAATTTGAACATGCGTGGCAACATGGATATCAAACGCATTATATAGCTGAGAACGATCGAATAGTAAAGCATAAAGCAGGTGGACGAACTCTGCACCATAAAATTGCATTGATGAAGTTACTACTACGGCATGAGTTCTTCCAACGGATGAACTTGACTGTTGAAATTTTCAATTTAAAGAGCTGGGGAATTTGGAAGCAAGATAAATTTAAAATTGAAAATGGATCAATTGAAATAAATGTTCAGATATGTGAGAATGCTCTTAATGAACCAAAGGGAAACACCATAGACGATCTCATGGATCATAGTGACGAGAATCTGAAACTGATAGAGATTGTTTACACCAAGGTTCTTGCAACTGAAAAGACGACATTTGAATCTTTTGAGGAAAAATTGACTACAGGTTTAATACGATGTGGGATCTGCGAGAAAGAGATTGACTACACATCTGAAAAAAAAGTCTTAAAACCGTTCATTGCACTTTGCGATAATGAAAAATGCGGATGTATTAGTCATTTGAAATGCCTGTATAGATACTTTTTAGATGATGAACAGTTGATAATGGGAAAAAGAAACTTGATACCTAAAGGAGGTAAATGCCCCAACTGCGAGAAACTCTGGCAATGGACGACATTGGTCAAGTATTCTACAAGAATGAAAATAGCATACGGAAAGTAGAACCACTTCTTTTTTTTTAATAGGTGGAGGTTATTTGTTATATTTTAAGTACATTTATAAAAGGAGTTAAAAAGGCACAACAGTATTATTATCTTTCTATCCTTCCTAAAAGATTAGTTCCCAGTTTTCGGTTATATCGAGCATTGGGTTCATGATGATAATCTTATTGTCATCTTCATGTGATAGTTTAGTGGGGAATGATCGTTCTTCACCACCTTGTTTGATTGTCACGGAGTCCTTCAATGCTATATCACGTTGTAGTTCGTTCTTCGCAACGATAATCTTTTCAATATTTGTATTTCTCAACACGTCATTGTGAATGTTCATCAGATTATCTGGAGTATGACTTGGAACGTTTTTTAGGATATGACCGTCTTCTAAAACGAACCGAGTCTTTGCGTATTCACCTCTTTGATAGCCAAAAGTCTCTCCATCATCAACATATAAATCACCTACAGCATGACCTTTGACATCTGGAGCAATAACTAGGACATATGGATCGTTTTTCATCAGCTTTGAGGATCTTCTATACTTATCTTTTATGGTAATGATGTGTCCCCCTTCAATGAAAAATGGGATCTTATCTAGTGGTGTAGGAATGATTTTCACTGCTGGGTCGGCTCCAGTGTTTACGAAAGAGGCCATTGATTCAAAATCGTAAAAGACACCGGGTGGAAAAATCATTTCAATTTCCGATTGACCAGGATCCGTAACAGGTTTAATCAACAAACCTGAGTCACCCCAATAAAATTGGTTATCGATGTCGTATAACTCGGGAAATTCTGGGTGCTCAATAAACATTGGATTCATTATAGGAAATCCAGTGGTACTTGATTTATAAAACATAGTGTATAAGGTGGGCAATAAGAAATATCTCAGCTGAATGGTGTCACGAACGATAGATTTCAAAGGGTCATCAAACAGGTAAGGCTCTCTTCTCTTAGTATCGATATGAGCATGGGCTCTAAAGAATGGGTACCACAAACCTGCTTGATACCAACGGGCAATTAGTTCAGGTGTCGGATCTTCAGCAAAGCCAGCAATATCGGCTCCGATAAATGGCATCCCAGCGACGTTGTTCGATAAAACCATGGGTATGGAAATCTTTAGGTAGTCCCAAGTAGCAACGTTATCACCAGTCCATGTGGCCGCCGTACGTTGAGAGCCGGCAAAAAATGCTCTTGTTAAAAGGAAGGGACGTTTATCGGATGAAGAGTAGATTGATTTGACCGCATCATAAGTGGCTTCATGAACGGATAAACCGTACAGGTTATGGATAGATCTCTCCTCGGTATGATTGTCGTGAATTAAATCCTTTGGTGCAGTGGTTTCCGGACCATCGAATATCGAAGGCTCGTTCATATCATTCCAAATGAACAAATTTGTCAAATCGGCTGGTAAGTCCATAAATTTCTCAAAAAAGGATTTCCAGATTTTCTGACCGTACTCACTCATAGTATCGATCCAGATGGAGTTGCCTGGCCAGCAATGGCCCACGTAGTCGTTGCCATTATGATCCTTGACGGCGACGTTTTCGTTAATTACACTGTCGCTAATCTCGTAACCCTTCTTTAAATGAGGATCGATCAACACGACTAGGTTTCTTCCCAGCTTGTTCAATTTCGATAACAGTCTCTTTGGGTTGGGGAAAGAGTTCGGTTTCCATGTAAAATATTTCTTGTCGTTTGTGTATTCCAAGTCCAGCCAAATGAAATCGTACGGAATCTCGTTAGCGTCCATCTGAGCATCCACGGTGAGAACATCCGTTTCATCGTTGTAGTTCCATCTACACTGGTGGTACCCAATAGACGACATTGGTGGCAGGAATGGTCGGCCAGTCAAGTCGGTAAACTTGTCAATGACTGCAGGAATATCCTGTCCCAGGGAGATAACTACATCCACGACACCATTTTCTGAAATCCAGTGAGTCATTGTTTTATTCTGCTGAGTATCGTAGTTGATGTCCACCCAAGTATCAGCGGCATTGACCCAGAAGACGGACGTGGACGACGAGGAGAACATGAATGGGATGGACCCGTACATTGGTTGGGTGGTCCCGATGTTGTACTCGAAGACGTCGACGTTGAACAGCCTGTAAGGCTCCCCCTGCGAAGTGTCCATCAGCCGTAGGGAAGTTGGATGTTCCGGTATACCGAAAACGTTTGTGGATTGGAAGAAGGTGAAATCCAACGCAACCGATTCGGGCCCCAGAGGCATAGTGTCGTGCTTGGAGTACATGAAATCGTCTTTGAACATGTTGAAAGTGGTTTCCTCTGGGAGCACGTGAGCAAAATTTTCCTCTTTAGACCTTTGGTGCTCGATATTTAGAAAGTTCCGCTCATTTACTATAAGTCTTAAGCTATTCTGCCAGTAGATTTTCAGCTGGAAGGGCTCGGTGAGGATTTCCAGCGATATGTTACCATTTTGCAAATGGATAGTGTCCGTAGTAGAGTTCGAATGGGTGAGGAATGAGGACAGTCTCGACCAAAGCGAGTCTGTGGAGTGTTCTTGCTTGGCAAAGCGTAGCTCTGGGAAGTTGGTCTTGTTCGCCTCGTCGTGGAACTTCCCGTCGAAGGCGTACATCCAGGTTTCATTGTACCGTTGGGAGGCGAGTAGAGAGCCCCCGCTGGCAACGGTCCTCTCCTTCTCATCGATAGTGAATCTTACGGAGTGGTCTTGTAGAAAAGAAAGCGAAAAGGGCAGCTCAACGGCTATGTCAGCGCCGTCCAGTCTTGGTATGGTTTTGATTATGGTGGCAGAAAGGGAGTTCTGAAGCGGGTCATGAGCAATAGATTGGGCGTCCAGCTTGTAGTAGCAGTGATGCGACTTGGCGATGTTGTCAGAATAGACCCTGTTTCTATGGCAAAACCCAGATTGCGCACATTTCTTCAAAAGATAGTCGGTAAACGCATGCGACAGTGACGCGAAGAGGACCAGTTGGCATACCAGCCATTTCAAAAGGACCATGCTAGACGCGTTCGTTGGAAAGCTGACTGCCTTCACGTCAAGGATCCTGTGGTGCTAAGATCACATTGCCGTGTTCTATAATGATACCAGTGAAATTACGTAGTGCGAGAAAGCGCAGTCCGGGTAAACTAAATAAGGGTAGTGGGTAAAAGAGAGAAAACTGAGAACTGTTACATTATAAAGGCGTATAACACGCTGCGGGAAAAGAGAGAGAGAGAGAGTTAGGCGGGTTCCTTGCGAAGAATTAGCTGCGGCAGTTATAAAATATTATGTATATAGTGAGTGTGTGGAAGGATGTTATTAAATAGTTTCTAGTTACTTCTTGTCGAATCTGGAATAGTATTTCTTGGAGATCAGGCCGTCTAGGGTCAACAGCCCCAGGGCGCCGGCGGTTGTGGTCAAGACGGTGGAGTTGGGCTTGCCCTTCAAAAACCGCACGTTGTGGTTTGCGTAGCCGTTACACAGGTAGCACAGCACGGAGGAGTGCAGCACCAGGTTGACCAGGACAACCGGGTTTTGCAGTTCTAGAAGGCACACTCTGGCCACGTCCTGGGCCTTGAGGACGAAGGCGTGCAGATAGCTGCAGGCGGCAGCAGAGGCGTCGTTGAGACGCGCCTTCAAGTGCTCGATGGCGCAGTCCTTCTTGTTGTTGTGATGATGGCCCTTGTCTTCAGGGTGGGCGTTTGGACTAGCGTTGTCGTGTTTAGCACTGGGGAAAAGCAGGATAGTCATGGCGATAGACGTTAGTTAAAGAAAGCGCAAAGGGAAATGTGGGGGAAAATGTGGTGCGTGTACATACGTTGCAGACATGGTATACGATGCTGGGGAGGGAGATGGTGTGTTGTATAGGTTGGAAAGAGCCACGCCGGCGGTTTCGGATGGAGTGGGCCATTGATCGACACTTTATATACGCAGGGCCGATTAACGGGAGAGGAGTAGCGTCGGCGTCATTGGCCGCTGGCCCGGGGCGGCAAAAGGGCAGGGGAAGGGGCCGGTGAAAAAGAATTGTTTGCCAAAAAAGCAGAACAGGAACAAGAGCAGGAGCAGAACAAGAACAAAAGAGCAAACAAGAACAAACAAGAGCAAAATGAAAAGCGGATTGTACCGGTTATGGTGTGTGGTGGGTGCGGCCAGAGGAGTGGCCAGGGGCTCGTGGTCCAGGGCCAATGCGGCCTTGTGCGAGTACGTGCACACGTCCAACGTGGTGGGTCGCTGGACCCGCGACAGACAATGGGAGGCTGCCAGGGCCTTGTCGCAGCGGGTTGTCAAAGAGCATGCTGCCAAGTAGCGGTTGCGCAGTGCAGATAGATATATAGACAGACGTTTACAGACGTTTACGTACGTACATACATACATAGTGTTTCTCCTTTCGCTCTATGAATGGACTCATTCATGCAAAGTTAAAGGAAAAAAAAATTAAAAAACAATAAAGGGCGAACGGAAAGACTAGAGAAACATCAAGCGGTCGAAAAGGAAGCCGAAACGACTTCCAGGTGCAAGGACCGCGACGTCTCTGACTTTAGCAGCAGGCTGTCGACCATCAGACCCCTTCCCCCATGCCGCCTGGCTTCCCTCGATCCCTCCAAAAGACACGCCCCCATGACATAGTCGGTTAATAAGGCCGACCTTGGAACAGTCGCGACAGTCCTTGTTCCCGCCTTCGCCCCCGGCAAACACAGAGCTTAGCTCCCCTCACAGCTCGTCTCCCAGCCTCTCTCTTTCTCTCTCCCAGAACCCCCCCGCAGTGCTCCTGCCGCGCCTTCTCCTCCCCGGCAGACCTCCATTTCCATTCAATCCAGCGAAAACCGCTTCTCTCTGAACAAAAAACAGGAAACAGCCAGAAAATGCGACGCCGTCACGGGATAGACACCGGCACGTTAGCAACAAAGCGCACTGGCCACGGCCACCCCTCACCATGCTCCTCCTAGACCCTGCGACACTGCAGAGAGAGCAGCATCAACCTTGGTCGGCCTTTGGGGGGTAAGCAAGCTTACCCTATTACATCAGGAAAGGCATCCGAAGATGCCTTTCCTGCGAACCAAAAGACAACGCAAGGCCAAAACGCCCTCCCGCACTGCCGCAGGCTAAGGAAGAACCGGTAAAAAGAACCGCAGACCAACACGCCTCGTCCGCACCAATGCATCCCCCATGAAGGAATCGCCTCTCGAGTTGTCCCCGCCATCGTAAAAAAAAGAACCAGAGTCCACACAGATATAAACAGTCCGGTAAGACAGGGAAAAGGGCACAGCAAAAACACACGCAGACAGAAAAAAGGAAGCAAAAAAAAAGAGACGGAAAGCGCCCTGCAAAGAAATACCCGGTGCTCGTGGGAAAAAAGAGCAGAACCAACAACCATACGTCGCCACCGTTTCAAAAACCAGTCTCAAAAACCATCATAAAAACGCGCTATGGAGGAACCATAAGCGAGGAAAATATGGCGGCACGGAGTAGCGAAACCTGACATTAGCGGCAACACCCCGCTGGGAAAGTCTCTCCCCGTCCATTTATTGTTTTGAGTGCCAAAAAGTGTGTTTGTAACAAAGTAAAAGGTAATGAGCCTCATTGAGGTCATTTCAGTTGTTACACTGAAAAGAACAGATACTACACTTGATCTAAGCCAAAAGGCAAAGAGATTCGTGGGGATTTAAAAAATAAACCAAGAAAAAACACTCAAGAGAACACAGCTCATCGGTGGAAGAAAAGAGCAGGCGGTCCTTTTTATATGTTTTTGTCGAATGGACCGATCGCAAGCGCAGAGAAAAARAAAAAGCGAAAAAAAAAAAAAAAGGCTCTGCGGCGTTTTGCCACCCACACCCACACCCTGCGCGTGCATCACACCCGACGGCACGAAACACCTCGGCGGTTAAAACAAAACTTAACATAACATAACATAACATAACAAATTAAGATAAAACTAACTACACATGCTAGGGCCCACCGTCCTCCTGCTGTTGCTGCTGCGCCAGCTGCTGGCGGCGCAGTTCCCGGTACCGCTCGTCCTCCGCGGAACCGACCCGCTGCAGAAACTCCTGCCGTGCCAGGAACCCGTCCTTGTTGTGCAGCACCAGCTCGTCGTTGAGCCCGGCGCGGTCGACGTAGCTGGCCCAGTCGAGCTGCGACTTCTCCAGCGTCGTCAGCTTGGGCCGCAGCCCGCCGGAGATGATCTGCTCCAGCAGCGGCGG